>NW_026587216.1:31944053-31947177 GCF_907164565.1 Psammomys obesus | reverse complement strand
GGGAAGAGGCCTCAGCTGGGATACAAAGTGAATAAATTGAGATAAGTAATAAATAAATTTAAAAAAATAAAAAGAAAAAAATTGTTCTGGAAAAGCAGTCTTAGATCCTTTAATTAACAATCAATTAATCTCACTAGAGATAGAGATACATATTTACCACTTAGTTCCACCATTGACACTGAGAAATAGGACTTGTGCTTTGAAACTAGAGCAAAGAGAACAGTTACCTTGAACTTTTTCCACAAAGAAAGTGCCTGTCCAGTCTGATCAATGTGGACTGCTGCTAAGAATCTGTACAAACACTCAAATTCCTTGGCCGTCAGAAGCTTTTACACAACAGGAATTTCTTTCTATGTTTTTTTTTTTTTGTCTTTCAGATATTCAATTAACTGTATAACAACAGCTTTTTTTTTTTTCTAAGCACAAGAGAGGAAGAAATTTCTGGATTGAGCCTGTGTGCCATATTAAAAATTAGTTTGAGAAATACCTAATTCAAGGACATTATAATGCTGGGGAATGGTTTTATTTTTCATGAATAAAGAATATCCTACCTAATTTATTTGGAAACCAAATACTTAAAGTCATGTGTAAACTGAAGTTTTAAAAAAAATTTTTTTGGTTGTTGTTTGTTTGTTTTAATCGCAGCTTAATAACAAGGTTAAAAAGGGTCAGCTACTACACCAAAGAAGGCTTTGCCAATGAGCCTCTAATGTTCTGGAGGACTTGGTCTTGCTGTTATCAAAGCTCTTTTCTTTCATTTCCCCTCTTGGGTTTTTGTTTGCTTTTTATTTCATTGGACCACAACTTTCTTTGATGAATTAGCTGAAAATCAGGGTAAAGGTATCAAGTGGTAATTAAAACAGTTTTGGTGCCTCTATAAGATGACAGATTACAATCTTTGTGGTGATAAAAAGTAATACAAAAACTTGTTCACAAAACAACTTACCTAATTTGTGACTCAGCCTTACATAGAGCCGAGATGTAAATTCAAACCACCTGCTCACAGTATGTGAATCCATGGACGTTAGCATGAAAGTTTTGAATATGAACAAACAGAGAAAAAGGAGAAGTCATTACAGAGACTAAAGTTGGAGTCACGTGGTTTCAAAGTTTGTGGAAAGATTTTTCCCCCCTTTTTATGTTCTCTCTGTGTCAAGGTTTTAGACGAGAGTTCTTCAGCCTTGCCCGACATTTCCCTTAAGCTGCTTGGGAGTTGACTTTTCACAAGTAAGATTTTAAAAACTTTTAAGAAATTATATATTTGGTTTTCATTTAAAATTTAGATGAAGGATTTAATTGCTGTGGTTTCACTGCTAAGAATTTTCTTCTTACAGACTCATTTTCTTTCAGACGCTGGTTGATGTAGGATAGTGTTGCAACCTGGGTGAAAACTTGTCTTTTAGTTGCTGGTTTGATTGTGCTGGCTGTGGAAGCTTCCCGGACTCTGCTACATTTGACTGCCCTATGGTTTCTTTGAAAGGGCACATGCTGTACATTTCATTGTCAAAAGCCTCAGTGCCGTGTAATGTCAACAAACAGAGCTAGGCAGGAGTAGCTGGGTGTCTATTTAAGCCTGTGCCTATTGCTGCAGTGCTTGATCTGTGCTTGGATGGGGACAAGAGAGGGCATGTATAGATTTTTGTTAATCTTACAGAGTTCTGGGGAAAAAAAACCCAGATATTTTCCAAATCCCAGTGAGTCACTCTGCCCTGATGTAGCTGCTTTGCTTTACTCACCAGCACAGCTAAAAGTCTCGGTTCATGGCCAAAGATGTATCTTTCAGTCGCTGGCCTCTTTACCCACTTCCTCTGGAGCCAGCTGTGAGCCTTCTGATTGTTTCTTTCTGCCTAGGTTATTAGAATCTCACAGATACGCTTTCAGCTGCTCAGCTTACACCCCCCCCCCCAAGTCATTCTGAAAAAATTTACACACAGGACATTCTTGCTAGACCAGTGAAGTAAACCACAATCAGTAGAAGATGACTGCTACTTATTGGCACCATAAAAAAACCTCTTCTGCTGTGAATTCAATTTTTTAATATACTGGTTAAGACGGTATTATACTTCACAATGCATGAAGTTGGAGTCATGTGTGGTTTCAAAGTTTGTGGAAAGATTTTCTCCCTTTTTATGTTCTCTGTGCATCAAGGTTTTACATGAGAGTTTGTCAGCCTTTATCAAAAAACATATTCTACTTCTGTTTATTGTTCAAATGAAAAGGTGCTAATTAACTACACTAAGAAATGACAAGCTATAAATCCTGCTGGTAAATATTATGTGATGATCACTAATATTGACTAGTAGAAAGACTTAAATATACTGCTATGGTAATATTATATTAATGGGTAGCTGGGTCAGGCCTTTATATTCATATTTATTTAGAATATGATAGACAGCAGAAATTCAGCCTTTTAAAAAAGTATATATAGTATATACTTTCAAAGCAACCATGGTCCAGTCTAAAAATTCATCACCCCCCCCCACTTTTAAAGGCTTGTTTTAATAAGCCTTAAAAATCTTAGTTACCTATATAGGTGGGTTCTTATGGTATTAACCATGTGTAATAACTTGAGCAGAGGGTGCTGATGATAAATCAAATGAATCACAGTTGTTATATTAATGACAACCAATATAAAAGCTAATTTTAGTAAAATATAAGAAAGATGTGACCCCTCACAATGAAGGAAATGACATACTCTAGCATCTAAAATTAAGAATACTGAGTAGTATTCCAATGTGTAAATGTACCACACTTTCTGTATCCATTCCTCCGTTGAGGGACATCTAGGTTGTTTCCAGATTCTGGCTATTATAAATAAAGCTGCTATGAACATAGTTGAGCAAATGTCCTTATTGAATGGTGGGGTATTTTTTTGGGTATATGCCTAGAAGTGGTATAGCTGGATCTTGAGGAAACACTAGTCCTAATTTTTTGAGAAAGCACCAGATTTATTTCCAAAGTGGTTGTACAAGGTTACATTCCCACCAGCAATGGAGGAGGGTTCCCCTTTCTCCACAACCTCTCCAATATGCATCATCCCTTGAGTTTTTGATCTTAAAAACGAAGAGAGAAGATACAGAGAAGAGAAGAGAAGAGAAGAGAAGAGAAGAGAAGAGAAGAGAAG
>NW_026587216.1:31922038-31944043 GCF_907164565.1 Psammomys obesus | reverse complement strand
AGAGAAGAGAAGAGAAGAGAAGAGAAGAGAAGAGAAGAGAAGAGAAGAGAAGAGAAGAGAAGAGAAGAGAAAGGCATGGGGTTTGTGATTCCAAAAAGTCATGCAGAGGGTATTTTAGTCCTGTAGTACAGGCATGAAGGTGCTTTCTTGCAGCACTCTGGTCATCATAATAGACACACTTGTCATGTAAAAGTAAACTAGGCATTCCAGGTAAGTAAAGAATATTTTTGGATCTGAAACACAGTGGAAACACTACTTCAGGTACTTACAATAGAAGTATTGGATGAAACTGGGATATAGTTCAACAATACCCTTATATTCACATCAGTAAAGTTCTTATGCATTTCTTATAAAGAATTTTAGTGCAAGCTTAATGCATCATGTCAGTTCTAGGAGGAACTTTGTACTCTTATGTCTGATAGTCTGACTTAATTAAAAAATTAAGTATCTTTTTAAACTTAAAATTCTTTTTTTTTAAATTTTATTAATTACTGTTTATTCACTCTGTATCCCCCCTGTAGCTGCCTCCTTTTTCCCCTCCCAATCCCATTTTCCCTCCCCCTTCTCCACCCATGCCCTTTCCCAAGTCCACTGATAGGGGAGGTCTTCCTCTCCTTCCTTCTGATCCTAGTCTATCAGATCTCATCAGGAGTGGCTGCATTGTCTTCCTCTGTGGCCTGGTAAGGCTGCTCTCCCTTCAGTGGGAGGTGATGAAAGAGCAGGCCAATCAGTTCAAGTCAGAGACAGTCCCTGTTCCCACTACTATGGAATCCACTTGGACACTGAACTGCCATGGGCTACATCTGTGCAGGGGTTCTAGGTTATCTCCATGAATGGTCCTTGGTTGGAGTATCAGTCTTAGAAAAGACCCCTGTGCCCAGATTTTTTGGTTCTGTTTCTCTCCTTGTGGAGCTCCTGTCCTTTCCAGGTCTTACTATCTCCCCCTTCTTTTATAAGATTCCCTGTACTCTGCCCAAAGTTTGGCTATAGGTCTCAGCATCTGCCTTGATGCCCTGCAGGGTAGAGCCTTCCAGAAACCCTCTGTGGCAGGTTCCTGTCCTGTTCCCTGTTTTCTACCTCTTCTGATGTCCGAAGAGGACAATCTGCCTGTCAACTCAGCAGCTGTGCAACTCTGGATATATTCCTCAATAACCCCACCTGTGGAACAGAGTGATAATAGTCTTGCCCTGTTGGTTTGCAGTGAAGCTTGAGGTGTTTCTCTACCATTCTATATTCCTCTATTGAGAATTCCCTGTTTAGCTCTGCACTGCATTTTTAATTGGATTACTTTATTTGTTGCTGTTTAACTTCTTGAGTTCTTTATATATTCTGGATATTAGTCCTTTGTCAGATATAGGGTTGGTGAAGATCCTTTCCCAGTCTGTAGGCAGTTGTTTTGTTCTGATGACAGTGTCTTTTGCTTTACAGAAGCTTTTCATTTTCATGAGGTCCCATTTATTGATTGTTAATCTTAGATCCTGTGCTGTTGGTGTTCTGTTCAGGCAGTTGTCTCCTGTGCCAATGAGTTCAAGGCTTTTCCCCACTTTTTCTTCTAAGCAGTTTAGTGTATATGGTTTTATACTGAGGTCTTTGATCCACCTGGACTTTTTTGTGCAGGGTGATAACTATGGATCTATTTGCATTTTTCTACATGTAGACATCCAGTTAGACCAACACCATTTGTTGAAGATGCTATCTTTTTTTGCATTGAATGGTTTTGGCATCTTTGTCAAAAATCAGGTGTTCATAAGTGTGTGGATTTATGTCAGGGTCTCCTATTAGATTCCATTGATCCACCAGTCGGTTTCTATGCCAGTACCACGCAGTTTTTATTACTGTTGCTCTATAGTACAGCTTTAGATCAGGGATGGAGATACCTCCAGAAGATCTTTTATTGTAGAAGACTGTTTTAGCAATTCTGGGTTTCTTGTTATTCCATATGAAGTTGAGAATTTTTCTTTCAAGGTCTGTAAAGAATTGTGTTGGTAATTTGATGGGAATTGCATTGAATCTGTAGATTGCTTTTGGTAAGATAGCCATTTTTACTACGTTAATCCTGCCAAGCGATGAGCATGGGAGATCTTTCCACCGTCTGATATCTTCTTCTAATTCCTTCTTCAGAGACTGGAACCTTTTTTCATACAAGTCTTTGACCTTCTTGGTTAGGGTCATACCAAGGTACTTTATGTCCTTTGTGGCTATTGTGAAGGGTGTTGTTTCCCTAATTTCTTTCTCGGTCCTTTTGTCTTTTGTCTTAGGTATACAGGAGGTCTACTGATTTTTTTGAGTTAATTTTGTATCCAGCCACTTTGCTGAAGGTGTTTATCAGCTGTAGGAGTTCCCTAGTAGAATTTTTGGGGTCACTCAGGTATACTATCATATCATCTGCAAATGGTGGTACTTTGACTTCTTCCTTTCCAATTTGTATCCCCTAGATCTCCTTTAATTGTCCTATTGCTCTAGCAAGGACTTTAAAAACTATGTTGAAGAGTTATGGAGAGAGTGGGCAGCCTTTCCCTGTTCCTGATTTCAGTGAGATTGATTTAACTTTCTCTTCATTTAGTTTGATATTGGCTATAGGCTTGCTGTATATTGCCTTTACTATGTTTTGCTTTGTGCCTGGTATCCCTGATCTCTCCAAGACTTTAAACATGAGTGGATGTTGGATTTTGTCAAATGCTTTTTCAGCATCTA
Organism: Psammomys obesus; assembly: GCF_907164565.1. NCBI lineage: Eukaryota > Metazoa > Chordata > Mammalia > Rodentia > Muridae > Psammomys > Psammomys obesus. Next base: position 31,941,349 of record NW_026587216.1, on the reverse strand, counting down.
AGGAGATGATCATGTGGTTTTTCTCCTTCAGTTTGTTTATGTGGTGGCTTACATTGATGGATTTCCGTATATTGAACCACCCTGCATGCTTGGGATGAAGCCTACTTGGTCAGAGTGGATGATATCTTTGATATGTTCTTGTATTTGGTTTGCAAGTATTTTGTTGAGTATTTTTGAATCAAGGTTCATAAGGGAGATAGGCCTGAAATTCTCTTTCTTTGTTGGGTCTTTGTGAGGTTTAAGTACCAAGGTGTATATAACTTCATAGAATGAGTTTGATAGAGTTCCTTCTGTTTCTATTTTGTGGAATAGTTTGAAGAGTATTGGTGTTAGCTCTTCTTTGAAGGTCTGGTAGAATTCTGTGCTGAAACCATCTGGCCCTGGGCTTTCTTTTGGATGGGAGACTTTTGATGACCGCTTCTATTTCCTTAGGGGATAATGGACTATTTAATTGATTTACCTGGTCTTGATTCAGCTTTGGTAAGTGGAATAGACCAAGAAAATTGTCCATTTCACTTAGATTTTCAAATTTTGTGGCATATAGACTTTTGAAGTAAGTCCTAATGATTGTTTGGATTTCCTCAGTGTCTGTTGTTATGTCCCCCTTTTCATTTCTGATTTTGTTGGATAGTTTCTCTCTGTCTTTTAGTTAGTTTGGCTAAGGGTTTGTCTATCTTATTGATTTTCTCAAATAACCAGCTCTTGGTTTCATTCATTCATTTATTTGTTTCTAATTGATTGATTTCAGCCCTGAGTTTGATTATTTCTACTTTTTTTGGGTGTGTATGCTTCTTTTTTTTCTAGGGCTTTTGGGTGAACCATTAAGTTGCTTGAATTAGATGTTGCAAATTTCTTCTTGAAGGCACTTAGAGCTATGAACTATCTTCTTAGCACTGCTTTCATTATGTCCCATAAGTTTGGGTATGTTGTGTCTTCATTTTCATTGAATTCTAGGAAACTTTAATTTCTTTCTTTATTTCTTCCCTGACCCAGCTGTCAATTAGTAGTGGTTGTTCAGCTTTCATGTGTGTGTAGGCTTTTTGTTATTTCCCTTGTTTTTGAGGTCCAGCTTTAGTCCATGGTGATCAGATAGGATACATAGGATTATTTCAATCTTCTTATATCAGTGGAGGCTTGCTTTATGACCAACTATGTGGTCTATTTTGGAGACGGTTCCATAACGTGCTGAGAACAAGTTAAATTCTTTTGTGTTTGGGTGTAAGGTTCTGTAGATGTCTGTTAGGTCCATTCTTATAGACCTCTCCTTTAAATTGGGGAAATTCTATGATTTTGTTGAAAATATTTTCTGGGCCTTGGAGGAGGGAATCTTCTTTTCCCTCTATTCCCATTATTCTAAGGTTTTGTCTTTTCATGTTGTCTTGGATTTCTTGGATGGTTTGTGTCAGGAATTTTTTAGATTATTTTCTTTGATGGATACATCAATTTCTTCCATTGTATCTTCCACACCTGAGATTCTTTCTTCCATCTCTTGTAGTCTGTTGGTTATGCTTACCTCTGTAGTTCCTGTTTTCTTTCCTAAGTTCTCCCTCTCCATGATTTCCTCTGTTTGTGTTTTCTTTAATTTTTCCAATTCTATCTTCAGATCTTGAATTGTTTTTTTTTATTTCCTTCACCTGTCTGACTGTATTTTCCTGTTTTTCCTTCAATTTCTTCAGCTGTTTGTTTGAGCATTCCTCTGTTTCTTTTATTTCTTTTAGTGATTCAATTATTTCCTCTCTGAAAGCCACAAACTGTTTGGCTGCATCTTCCTGTATTTCTTTAGGTATGACCACAATTTGTTTGACTTTATCTTCCTCTAATTCTTTACACATTTTCTTTGTTTCCTCTATTAACCTCTTCATAAGCATAGATGTAAGGTCATCTTCTTGAATTTCACTTATGTTAGGGTGTCCAAGGCTACTTGCCCCTGGATAGCTGGGTTCTGGGGATGCCATATTGCCTTTCCTTTTGTTGGTTGTGCTTTTATGCTGGCCTCTACCCATCTGGATGTCTCAGGTGTTTCTGTTAATTTCTGATGCCTGCTGGGGGCCTGGGGTGGAAAGAATTCCCTTGGCAGGGTTCTGAAGGAGATCTCTTCAGCTTTTTGGTATGGTCAACTGAATTGTGGTGCTTCTCAGAATTGTCACAGTTCACCTCAGGATGGCTCTCCTCTCATCAGAAGTCCTGGAGATGGGTTCCCTGCTTCTGGGTTTCTTGCTCTGAATTTATTGAGCTGCTGCTGCTGCTCTTAAGCTGTATTTACTGGGCTCAGCCCTCTAAAGGAATCAGGGAATCTCACAGTTTTGTCAGTTTAGCTGGCATAACTGGTCGCACCTTGGAGCAGTATCTGAGTTTTGCTCCAATGGCTCTCAGGCTTTTATAGGTCTGAGGTTGCAACTGTGTGCCCCAGTGCCCTAGCTGTAATAAATGGCAGGTGAGCAAGGCACTCATGCCTGCAGTAGGAGGCCAGAGCCTAGAGCCTGCGTGAACCCAGAAACTTTTCTGGAGCTGGGTGTCTTGAGCGTTGGACCTGATGTTTTCCCCACTGTGGGGTTTCCTCCTGACAGGAACACCCAGACTGTGGTGTTTTGGGGACTGCAGTTCTGTCTGGGATGGGGAATAGAACACGCAGGCACAAGTGCACCTGGCTCTGCCTTGCTGGTGATTGGGCGCCTCGGCGTCTGCAGAAACCAGGGAACTTTTCCCAAGAACCGGGAAACACAATCGCTGGTGTTTTAGGACCCAGAGTTCTGTCTGCTGCTCACTGTGCAGATCCTGCTGCTGGTCAGAAAGAGTGTCCTCCCAGCACTGCCATTTTGGATCCCGTCTTTAAATTTCCTTTTTACATAATATGTTTTGATCATGTTCTTTTCTCTCTCCAAATCTTTCTATATCCTCCCACCTCCCTACCCATTCAAATTTTCTCTTCTTTCTTTCTCTATCTTAAGAAAACAGAACAAAACCAAAATGGAAATATAAACAAAAAAGGAAATCAATAAGACCCATGCAAAAAAAAAAATACTAAAATAAAACCAAACAAACTAAAAGCCCCTTCCCCCCAAGACCTCCAACGAACCAACCAACCAACCAACCAACCAACCAACCAACCAACCAACCAATCAGCCAGCCAGCCAGCCAGCCAGCTAACCAACCAAAAACATGGTCTGTTTTGTATTGGCTGAATATTCCTGGGCATGGGGTTGATATACCAGGACATTTCATTGAAGAAAACTGATTTTCCCTTTGTGTGAAGGTTTTAATTCCAGATAGATTCTTGGATCGAGAGGGACTTTGTGTACACCTTTCCTTCTTAATGCTGGGACTTTGTCCGATTTGTGCAGGCTCTGTACATGTTACCACAGTCTCTGTGAGGTCATATGTACATCAGTTCTGTTGTGTCTGGAAGACACTGTTTCCTTGGAGTCATCCACTACCTCCGACTTAAAAGCTTTCTGCTTCCTCTTCCACATAGCTCCCTGATCCTTGAGGAGAGGAGTTTGATAAAGACATCCAGGTTAGGACTAAGTACTCCGGTAGTGTCCACTCTCTGCCCATTGTCGAGGTGTGGGTCTCTATGTTAATTACCATCCATTGAAAGAAGAAGCTTCTTTAATGAGAACTGATCAATTCACTGATCTACGGGTATACCATTTTGTAATTCTATTCCTACGTTCCTTTAGTACGATGATAGTAGCCCGTTTTTGTCTAGGCCTGTGACCTATCTAGTCTCAGGTTCTTGGATACTTTAGCAGTGTGGAAGGCATGGGTTCCACCTAATGGAATGTGCCTTAAATCTAATCAGAAAATTTTTGATTACTCCCATACATCTGTGCCACTACTCCACCAGCTTATCATGTAGGAGGTGACTGTTGTAGGTAGCAGGGTTTATGGCTGGGTGATATTGATGAATACTTTTCCCCTCTTGTAGCATGCAAACTACTTCCATCACCACGTATCCTAGTAAGTACAGGTAAAACTTCTAGTTGGGCACTAGCTCTTTTCTATCAGATTCAAATTATCTGGTCTCATTTTAAGGAAGGATAAGTGTATTTTAATGAATCCTGCATTTCTTTTTGCTTTCAGCAGCTGAAGAAAAAAAATGTTGCCAGTAAAATGTATGTTTTGACTGAAAGATGTTTTGTATGTCTGTCTGGAAAGCAGATATCTACAGCAGACATCTTTGTTTGAGCTGTCACCTTCTAGTAAAACTTTGAGGGCAGGACCAGAAGTTTCTGGAGACTGACCACAAAAGTTTTCCCTCATTTTTGCCATTAAGTTTTTTAAGTAGTATATGCAAAATATTTATGCACGTACACTTGTGTATAAACAGATTAATACACAAATTATCACTATGTATTCTGTAAAATACATAATGGGGGCTGGAGGGACTCAGTGATTAAGAATATTGGCTGCTCTACATGGGATGTCTCCATCAAAACTTTTCTTTCAGATCGCAGTGAACACAGTGGAAGGGTGGAAGAGGAGGCAGAAATCATATACAAGTTAGAGGGGATGGAGGATACCAAGAAAACAAGGTATCAACATGAGAAAACTCACAGAGACTGAGGAAGCAAGCACAGACCTTCACAAGTCTGCTCCAGGTCCTCTGGGTATATATTATGGTTTTCAGTTTAGTGTTTTTATGGGATTCCTGAATGCATGTATAGCTGATATATTCTTGAAGTAAAAAGGAAACATTCTAACCAGTTAAACCACAGATTCTTCTGAGGACTTACTTAGATATTAACATGCTCATGTGCCAAGCACACTCTTTCCACTTTCACTGCAAATGCTCTTCACATGTCCTCCTGTATGACATTCGTATGTCAGATGCACAGCTGGAGCAGGATTTTCCAACTGTTCTATGTTAAGTGCTTTTATAGTCTATAGGTCATGTCAACAGAACATTAGCTTCCAGAGAGAGAGAGAGAGAGAGAGAGAGAGAGAGAGAGAGAAAGAGAGAGAGAGAGAGAGAGAGAGAGAGAGAGAGAGAGAAACCCAGCTTATTTTTCTCTGTGATTTTAGCACGTGGCATACTTTTTGGCTCACTCTTCCTTTGGTAAATATTTACTAACCACAATGTGCTAGTCCCTCTCAGAACATCAGAGCCATGATAGTCACATGATAGCTTTAACTTGCCAACTTTCTACTATACAATATGGAACCAGTTAACATAACACATAGTCCCCTAGGTGCAGCAGAGGCAGCACACAGAGTTACCAAGTGGCCCTGGAAGAGGACGACTCTATGTTCAAGGTTAGGTGCAGAAGTCAAATTAGGTGAAAGTAGAGCCAAGATAATTTATCCAGAAGGAAGATCCAGGAGAGAAAGAGAGAGAGAGAGAGTCTCCCAGGAACAAGATACATTCAAGGACCTGCTCATAGTGCTTTCCTTCTTTATGTTCTGCCTCCTAAAATTGTCACTTCTTCCTCAAATAGCACCAACACTGAGATCATATGTTCAACAATGAGCCAGTGGGGAATGCTTCATATTTAAAACCATAACAGGCTTAGAGTCAATAGCGACCAAGTTCACAAGAAGATGGAAAAATGTGAGACTTCTCTTGTAAAGAAAGAGGAAAGCCTGTAATGTCAAACAATGGAGATGGAAGTGTAAAACAACGAAGATATAAGATAATAGTTTAGTTAACTAAAGGAGAAGAGGGGAATAGAAGATGGATTAATTACAATGTGCAAACCTGTTCTTTCATGCTTGGGGGTCAGTAGGAATAATTTTAGATTATTATTTAGAAATGATAAATTAGAAAATAAAGAAATAGCCCTGAAACATGCACTTTTCAAATGTTAAAACAAATGTCCACTAGAGAAATAAAAGTCATATTAAACAAGAGTGTGGAGGAAAAGGAAGTAATTAGTTGTTAGAATATCAGAACTCAGTGTCTATAGCAGTGCTTGCTTTCCTGCTCCGCACTGGGGATACAGGAAACAACTTTAAAGACTGTGAGGAAATGGTGATTCTTGTCCAAGGTGAGCAGTTGAGTCTTTCAACATGTGACATTTCTTTGATACTGGGTCTTCATGGTATGCTGCAGATAGAATGGGTCCAAGGTACAAAATCACTCCTTCAACTAGAGGAAGCTGGTGCTTCCGTGGCCGAGTTCCCTATGTTTGTTCTGGTTTAGCAGTATCAAGCAAGAGGAAAGGTCCAGAATGGATGCAAGGATGATAAGTTTCTTTGAGGCCTATAAAGTCTGATATTTCTAAGTCACTGACAGATTTCACAGATGGCTTCTTATTATGTAAGTAGAATGCCTTCTCATGATACATTAAGGACATGAGAATTTAAAATCTTTCTGTAACATTCTTTTTTTATTTTAAACTTATTTTGGAATTAATGTTGCCAGACCAAACTCAAGACATATAGTTAAACATCCAAATTTTAGTTATATAGGACACTCAGTTACATTGAAATTGCAGACCAGTAACTATTTTAGTTGATGTTTTATACAGTTGATGTTAAGCTAGGACATATATCTAAAAATTACAATTATTTATCTGAAATTCAAGTTTAATAGGTTGTTGTATACTTTTATTTGTGAAATATGGCATTTTTATTTGGGATCAATCAGAGTTCCAAGTAGAGAGATAAAGCTATGTCTTTGTAAGTTGTTAAATGGACCTAACAGACATCTAAAGAATGTTCCACCCAGGCATATGGAACTTTCTCTAAAATATACAAGATGCAAAAAAGTCTTGAAAACATAGAAAATATAGAAACATTGAAATAATTTGTTGCATTCTATCTGACCACGGTATAATGAAACTAGAAATCAAAAGCAAGAGAATTTGTATAACACACATAAACTCCTGGAGATTAACAAATGTACTATTCAGCAATAAATGGTCATAAATTAAATAAAAGAGGATATTGAAAATGTCCAACAATGTAATGAAAATAAAAACACAACATACCAAAACCTATATTGGGATACAATGGAAACAGTTGTAACAAGGCCATTTACAGAAACAAGTACCTACATAACATAGAATCAGATATCACAAATAAAAATTTTAATAATAATTCATCTTATATCCTTAAGAAAACAAGGGAAAATGAGACCCCCAAATCAGTAGACAGAAAGAAATAAATGAGATCAGGGAGAAATTAATGAAATGCCAATGAGTAAAACAATATAGAGAAGCAGTGAAACAGAATTTAAAAAAAAATAAACAAGATTGGCAAATCTTTAGCTAAACTAACCAAAAGAAAGAGAAAAACAGATTAACAAAATTATAGATGAAAAAGGAGCCATTATGACAGATACAGTGAACAGATAATATCAACAAAACATTAAGAACATCTTTAAGATATACCTCAAAAACATACATTTCATTAAATTATAAAATAAATGGATACAAATAATACTATAATTCACAGCCAGACTTCAAGAAGTTAAAGGCATTTCTGCACAACAAAGAAAATAGAAACAGCCTACAGAACAGGAGAAAATATTTACTAGGTGACAGACAATTGTTATCCAGAATATATAAATAACTAAACAATAAGGAATCTAATATCTTATCAAGAAATATCCTAGTAAAATGGACAGGTAAGTTCACAAAATACAAAATACAAAAATGACCATTCAACACATGAAAAAACATTCAGTTCTCTAGCCATCATAGCCATTCAAACTAAAATAATGCTCAGACCCGGAACAAAAATTTAGCAATGACAAATTAGGCCAACGCAGGACAATTACTAAAATTCTAGACGTAGGCTTCTAAGGAGAATAAAGGGTATTGTGTTAGGTAGCCATGACAGAGGTTGATAATTTTAGCAATACTCTGATGAACTTCAGTACTTTTCATCCCAGCACAAGCCTTTGCCCTGTCTCTTGGCAATGCTGTAGTTCTTAATGCTGTAGTTCTTAACCTTTGAGATTCATGAAGTATGATAGGTCTTCAGCTCTTTCAGGGAATTACATTTTTAGAAGAACAAACACTTTGAAAATTCCTTTCCATTCCTGTTGCTGTTGTATTAACTCCTTCTTCACCGTGCTGTTTTAAAGATGAAATAAAATAATATACATTAAATTTCTTTGTGAATAACAAATTTAAATATAAGGAAAAATAGTTCCATGGCTCACATTAGAACACCGTAAGGCTTTGGTTGAAATTCCACTGAATGAAAATTATTTTAATCATGAATCATGGCAAGTCTAGGCACAGATATTGGACGATGTTTTTATAACACTAACAAATAAGTATTAATTACCTTGTTATGATTTATTTTAGCCGTTTTCATATTAGCATCTTTGTACAAAATATAGTTTTGTTGGGGTATTTGGCACATTTTTACCATCAGCAGTTCTATGGCTACAGTGGTATAAGACTGCATTTACTTAGGCATGAAAGAAAAAAAAAATGTGCTAAATATGGGAACAACTAAGTCTGAGGTTAAAGATTAAGAACTTTATGGCCAGGTATGGTAGTACACACCTTTAATTCCAACAGAGACAGGCAGATTTTTGAGTTTGAGGCCAGCTGGTCTACAAAGAGAGTTCCAGGACCCAGGGTCATATAGAGAAATCCTGTCTTGAAAACAAAAAAAAAAAAAAAAAATCTAAGAATTTTAAAAACTTTTAAGGCTAAATTTTAATATTTGCTTGCTAAAGTATGCTGTTTTCTCAATCCAGGAAGAGAAAGTAAGATCGTTTTTTTTTTTTTTTTTTTGTAGACGGATGTGGATGCTACTCTATGTTAATGTGTGTCTCTGATTACAACATCCTTCGGTATTCTGGTGCCATTTATCAGGGGCACAATAGACATATGGATGCAGCAGGGACAGAAGGGGCTTAGAGGCCTGTAAGAGGTGACAACATTAGAGCTTCCCACCCACTCAATGTATCTGCATATCAGTTTCTTTGTTGACTGTGGAGCAACTTACTTTGGTATGAAATAGCATGAAGAACTTTTGCCCATGTAGTGTGAATGCAACTGTGTACAATAAGACCTCCTTGTTATTAGTACCCAAACATTGTCCTCCATACAGCACTTTATCAGGTCTCTTTACATAGTATCACCAAGGCATTGTTCTGTGATAAAATTTAGTCATGACATTCAGCCTAACTCCTTCCCATACATGGTCCTGCCTGGGGCATGCAGTGTCTGAGCAGGGCATCATACCTCAGGATTGCTTTTTTGCCATATTCTCATTCAAGCAGACCGAGTGGGTGTTGGCTTCTGTCCACTGACCTGACACTTACATTTGGATGATAAGAATTATTTAAAAATGTACATGTTCAAATGAGTGTCTGGTATCCTGCCTTTCCCTCCAAAACCTTCATATCATTAGATTTTAGATATTGGGAAACAGACATTTTATTCATGCAGTTTCTCCGAGTCCGGGTGTGCATTGTCCCTGCCTTCTTCTCTCATTGGAGCTCTCATCCCGCCTTTAGTACATAGGGACTCAGTGCCGCCCTCCACTTCTGGAAGGACAAAATCAGTGTAGTTCTGGCGAAATGGGTCATGTCCTTGTGCTCTTTGCTCAAGCCTTTTAGAAGAACCCCATGGCATGCAGGTGAAACACTAAATCCTTTGATGGTGTTAGTTACTATAATCATGACTATGACAAGATAACATGACCAAAAACAACTTAAGGGAAGAAAAGTTTGTTTTGGCAGACATCACAGTGGCAGGAGCCGGAAATGGCTGCTCACAGGTGCAATGGCGGTTCAGACTGATGCCATAGTCTGGGAACAGGCCTGAATCCCTGTAATCTCTTTCATTTTCATTCAGTATGAGACCTGCAGTTCCATGACTTTCTTGGGTCAGTTTCCAATGTGCTTGCAATCTTCCTCAGCAGACATACTGTGGTCCTGGCACTCCCAAAATCCTGGGGTCTCCTTTACAGTGAGGGCCTTACTTTATCAACTCCATGCAATGGTGTTTCAGTACCTCCTTGCACAGATTAAGGCCATTATACACACTGCTTGACCTCACAGGCTTTCTGAAATGCTTGTTCAGTCTTCCCCGACTCCCTTACTATTTTGTTGCTCATGTGAGTAAACCTGGGACCACATGGATGATTAACCTGGCCCTCCGGGAACACAGCTGCAGGTTGCCACCGTGACTGTGTGCTAACCCTGGGGAAATACTTTCAAGGAAGTTGATTTTGAGCTGGGAAGACCTCAGCATCATTCTTGGTTCAGACCCTCTGTAACAGAATAATCATGACTTTTTACAAGTTGAGGGAATGTTTAGCAGGTCGGTCTTCTCACAGAGGCCCCTCTCCTGTTGTCCGGTGGAGCCAGTATGTCTCTCTGTAGTGGTGCTCAGTTCTGCCAGTAAAAGCTGCTGTCTGAGCACCCACTTTTCCACAGCCCTAAACTTGCTCTCACTCCTTTATTCACCAAAATGTACTTCTTTTTTCTTTCTGCTCTGCTTGTTTCCTCTCTCTCTCTCTCTCTCTCTCTCTCTCTCTCTGGATAAAAAACCTCCCTGCAGTATGAATGGAATGCTATTCTGTCTTGAACTTTCTTCTCTCAGAAAGTGAGCATTCCAGGGCCCAAGAATCACCCCACCAGCTTCGTTGTAACAACAGATTCATTGTTTGGTTAACAATTTTCTGTATTAGTCACTCTACTCGTTGTTGGGAGGAAATATCAGTTTAGAGGAGGGAAGTTTCATATTGGCTCCTGGTTTTAGGGTACAGTCCATCACACTGGAATGGTATGGAGGCAGGTGTATGAGCTGTCTTGTCGTATTGAGTCTGAAGTTGTGGAGCAGAAAAGGATCCGCTGGCCGGGGTGGGAGTGCTGTCTTTCTTCCTTAAGCAAAACGGACTTAAAACAACCTCATAAACACACCCACAAGTATGTTTCCGTGTTGATTCTAAATCCTGTCAAATTGAGGATGATAATTTATTGAACTGGTGTTTTCTAAAATTATAGATCATGGAACACCCCCACCCACCCCCCCGGCCGCCGCCCTGCCCCCTCACTCCAGAAACATTAGAAACTCTTAGAACAAGTATTGATGGGCTGTGCTCTAGCAAGCAGTATTGTGTCTGCCCATGAGAATCCACTGAGGTGAGAGTGACTAGGGGTTACACAAACGCACCTTCCGGGATCATTGTATCTGTGAGAACGGTGTGGAGATCTGCTCACTAAATAGCAGTTCCCTCCGAATATTCTAGATGCTTCTACACCAAGACCCTTCAAAGAGGGGTGAACACATATTGGAAAAAAAATCTGCCCAAGACAAAGTCCTCAGGAACCACTATCCAATTAAAACGTTCGTGGCCGCAGTTTTCTTCTCGTCAGTGTTTGCTGACCACTTACTATGTGATAGCTTTTTAGGTGAGGAAGAATGGCACAAAGTCCTGTTATGCTGAGATGAACATACTGGCAGAAAAAAGGGCAAATAAACGCCACTGCTCTTCAGGGTACTTGGGAACGGTTCCAGAAGCACCAAACTCTACAGAGGCGAGAATTCTTCAAATTCTGTAGCGTTTGCAGGATGGCGCACAATACACATATACCATGTTTATGGCGCGTAATTAGCCACTATACTGTATCATTTAGAGGACAGTAATGAAAACTGTTTCTTTATATACGTCAAGTGCAGCCACCGTGGCATCTCGACACGCACATTTTCGGGTTGATTGAATCTGCTGATGCGAAACCCACGGTGCCAAGGCCGCTGGGATGGCAGGTCACGTGGGGTCAGCGCCACGTGGGACCTGTAGCGTGAGGGCGCTGCGAAGTTCCAGAAAAGGTAGGAGCCCGGCGAGGGCCTGAGGTGTGGTACGGTACAAACCAAGGACAGAGGGCTGACCGAGAGTGGGGGTCCCGAGACCAGTCTGGAACAAGGCCTAGCAGCCTGAGCAGAGGCCGGGTGGCTTTTATTTATTTGGAACCAGCTTATTTGATCCAATTCCTACAAATGCCTGTTAGGCTATGTGGGTCTTTGTGTAGACCAACATTAACAAGTCACGTGAACTTAATACAAGTTGTTAGCGAGTCCCACCGTCCCTCCTCTCCCCCCCAAAAAAACTTACACTACCCGAACAGCTTAGCTCTTGTCCCAGAGAAAATAGGTGGGCTCACAGAATGTTTCCAAGGATTTAACTAATAGCCTTGGAAAATAGTGATCTGTAATCCAAACCCACTTTTCTTTAGGACACTGACGTGTGTGTGTGTGTGTGTGTGTGTGTGTGTGGCCATGGTCATTCATTATCCTGCCAGTTATTCCATTTGATGCGCTCCATTCGGAGGAAGAGGATTTTCAGTGTCATTGTAATGTCCATCATGTCTTCTTGCCCTCTGGCTTGAGGAACAGTGTGCTCACTGGGAACATTTTGGGGGATAATTGGAATAGAGGTATGTATATGAATTTTTAAGTGGAGGGTATTATAGTTTGACACTCACATATTCTCTGGGCCAGACACATTAAGATTTTGGAGAACTTCATGATAACAAACTGGCGTATCTATGAGGGATAAAGAGGCCGTCTTAGGTGATGTCGTAGGGTTTCTATTGCTGGACCAAAAAGCAGGTTGTGGAGGAAAGGATTTATGTAGCTTACAGTTCTACGTTTCAGTCCACCACTCAAGGAAGTTAGTACAGGAAATCAAACCAAACAGGAAGCTGGAGGCAGGAGCTGATGCAGGCCCGGGAAAAGTGCTGCTTACTGGCTTGCTCCTCATGGCTTGCTTAGTCTGCTTTCTTACAGCTTGGGGCCACCCACAATGGTCTGGGGCTCCCCCATCAATAACTAGTTGAGAAAATGCTTTACAGCGGGGATGGTAGGGATGTTGAGGTTCCTTCCTTTCAGATAACTCCAGTGTGTGTGTCAAGTTGATAAAAGGCTAGCCAGCATAGGTGAGGAGATAGCAGCTAATGCATAGTTAGTCACCAGTTTTCTGAATGGCTTTCAAGTGAGTTTGCTGTGAATGAAAGTGGGTAATTTATTTTAAGCTAAAATTTAAAAATCTGAAATTTAAAAATGTACCTTCTTCATGGAATTAATTATTTCTTGCCTAAATACTTTTTAATTCTCTTTTGGAAAACAGAATGAGCAGGATTAGTGACCAAAGTATTTGTTTTTGAATTTATGAAATGTGTTTTCCAAGGAGTTTTGAATTAAATCTTTAAACGAAGGTGACTGTACCAAGTCAGTGTCCAGGGACTGATTCAGTATATCCACAGACAGACATTTCTAAAGCATGAGGGTAGAATGTTTATAATCTCTGCCTGCCCATTATTCTCCTCCAACCAAAATAACACACAGTGGTTTTGCAGCTGAGATCAATTTTTATTTGAAGCCCACATGTTCTGATCTAAATAGGAGGGACAGTTTGCTCCCACTCTGAAAAATTTGGTGAAGGTTAACTTACCAGTGATTCAGGCAAAGCCATATTATACAACATTTTTCAGCTGATAGAAATAGCACCCATTAATTTTTTTTTCCTGTGCACTGCTAATTGCTATTTTCAGCCTACATATTTTTTTTTCAGATGATTTGTTTGAAACTATGATTGTGGCTTCTGCGCAGTCCTTTGAAATTCAGCTCTTTAATCCTATTCTATACAAATTGTTTTAAAAGTACTGATCTAATTAAGCAAATTGATGCAAATATCACTTGCCAAGACCAAATTCTTGTCTAATAGACCCTCTTTGTTCACATCATATCTTTAATTAAATTCATGGATTCTGACATGCCTCAATCATTTGTAACGTCCGTGTCTGTGAAACTGGATTGCCTAAGTTTCATGGCACAATGATGCTGTCCTGGACTTCCCAGTTTAAAAATACCACAGACAAAGTGGTTTCCCCCCTTCTGGTCACCACTGTACAATTTTTGTCTCCATGTACAAGGTTGTTCCAATGACTAATGGTTAATGGTTAGTGGTACTTTGACAATCCCAGCAGTGCCCTTTTACACTCATCCAGTGTATTTTCATTTCAGATATTATGTATTTGATATCCAAATTGCCTGTATGAGTTATTTGTATCTTTCCCTCTCACTAAATTGCATTCAGGTTTCTGACTATATTCTTGGAAATAAGAGACATAACCATAGATGTTTTAGCATCTTTAGTAATTCTGTCAGTTTTGTTATTTGTGAGACTCTCCTGGATTAATTGATCTCTATTACGGAACATATTTTCTTGCTCCTGTTGTGTGGTAAATTGTAAGAGAATGTTGGTTATCACTGTTCTTTGTGAGTGATGTGATGATGTTGGATGCTGGATTTTGTTGCTGTGTTTCTTTAAATAGTGCTAGACAGGGTTCTGGAATGCAGTTACTTATAACCATTTATATTCTTTAAAGGCTATTTTTAAGCTTTGTTGGGTAGAGTCTACAACAGCCTTTTGTCTAGCATAATTAAATCTTCATTCCAATGTTTTTCTGGGGTAGATTCCAGATTTTTAAGGCATCTTTCCACTCTGGTTACTGAGTACATCAGTTCCTCCACACCCCAACAGCTTTCTTAGTGCCTGTTCCTTTGCCTTGGGTAATTTTGTTTCCTGCAAGGTTCAGTCTTCAGATGAGGATTTGAGGTGTGTGTTGTACGGATGTGAGTATGGGGGTGTCCACACTTGTGCATTTGCACATGGAAGCCAGAGGCTGATATCCAATGTCTTTTTCTGTTGCGCTCTACCTTAGTTTTGAGACAGGGTTTCTCACTGACCCTAGGACTGACTGATTGGTGGGATGGTATGGCCATCCCGTTCTCTCTCTGCTTCCCAGCCCTGGGAATTGGAGGCATCCTCTGCTGTGCCCTACACACAGGTCCTCAGTTTTCCTACTGGGCCACCTCCTCAGCTCTAGGAGTTTGTTTTTAGGACAAGGTATTCCAGGTTGGGCTCAAATTTGCAGTCTGTTTGCCTCAGCCTCCTGAGATTAAGGGCATATACCATTAAAGCTGGAGCACACATGTGTGCGAGCTTGGGTTTTAAATAAGCAGGTTTTCTGTGAATTCCATTTTTCCCTGTCCTTACTGAGTTAGAGCTCTGTCTTTTCAAGTGGGCTAAATTCTTAGATTCCCATGGTGGGATTTGGAAAGTATTTCCTGTTGCGTGTCACAGACATGCAAACAACTGCCTAAATATTGGTATTTCCTGTGTTTTGTATGGCTTTCTATTTAAGATGAGAGGAAAAGTCTGAGCCCTGTTACTAAGTCAAGAGGAGCTTGCTTATCAATGTCTAATAATCTGTGTCACACACTAGGTGATGAACTAGGAGGCAATTCCATGGATACTCACTGAGGACATGCTAAGTCATGTTAAGTACCATGAAGAATTAAAGAAGTATCAAGGGTTATTCTGCACTTTCTAAGATACTCAAATGGAGCCAGAATTCATTATATGTCATAAGAGACATAAGATGCTAGGGGTAAAGGAAATAGAGTGTCAGGGACTAAGGAGGACAAAAGTTGACCTTGTAGGGCAGTGAAAAGAATTGGCACAGAAGGAGCATGAGAACTCAGGTATGGTGATGCATGTATGCAATTCTAGCACCCAGCAGAAGCATTAAGATGGTTGTAATTTAGACATTTACGGCATGGTCTACATTGTGAGTTCTAAGCCAGCCAAGGATATACATGTAGGACCCTACCTCAAAACTACAAAACAAGCAATAAAAAAGCATGTGCTTTTCTGAGGGTTTGTAGGAGACAGGGAGAGGTTCAGACATGGTTGCAATAAAGCCTGTGGTGGAAGTGGCCCTATTGGAGATGAGCTTAGTGTCTCTGTGAATAGTAAATTGTATTATAATGCTTTATGGCCTGAAGGAGACTTTGGCCTTAATTTCAGAGTCTTATAACACCAGCCATATGTTAATTAATAAATTAAAATGTTTACTTTTGAATTTGTGATAGGCTGTCTGATGATCTCCTCAAGTCTGCCCATACTCTGTGTACAGAACTGTGTTAGTTTGTATGACACAGACACCTTGCTTCTGTGACGAAGTTTAGGATCTACTGATGGTGAATGATCCATTCAGGCCATGCAGATAAGAGAATGGGGGTAGTAGTTCCCGGAATCAGGGAGAAGGAGAGGTAATGATGGAAGTAGATATTGAATGAGTGTACTGTGAAGGAAGAGGGAAGAGCTACAGGCTGAGGTGGTCACTGGAAGCTGAAAAATGCAAAGAAACCAACTCACAGCCTGACAAGAAAAGCATTCTCGTCAGCGCCTTGCTGTTAGCTCAGTGAAACTGAATTTGGAGTTCTGCCCTCCAGAAGTGTAAGGGAATCTCCCCTTAAACCATCACAGCCAGTAGATTGTTACAGTGTGAACAGGAAACTAAGACAGACTAAAATTCCGAACAACAAGTTCCCATGCTTCTTGGATACACTGTTCTTACAGGTGGAAATAAGAGGTCAAGGAAGCAGCGTACAGTGGCTTGCTCTGTGTTGTTCTGTGTACTGTAGCACTTTACTCAAAGCCTCTGGGTTTCTGCACAGGGTGTTTTCTTGGCGCGGCTGCGTAGTCTAATGGATAAGGTGTCTGCTCCTAGTCCAAAGTATATGCAGGACACAAAAGAAGATAGGGAAGTTTCTTCTGAATATTGTAAATATTTTAGCCCTATGGATTTGAACCCTGTTCAAGATTCCATTTTTTTAACCTTTTAAAAAGTGATGTGCTTCTATTTTTATTCAGGTCTGTATGTCTATGCGTATGTATGTGTGTGAATGCCAGAGGAAAACAGAAAAGGGTATTAGACTCCCCCCAGAACTGGAATTACAGGCAGTTGTGAGTTGTTTGATCTGTGTGCTGGAATATGCATTCCATTCTTCTGAAAGAACATCAGATATGGCTAGCTGCTGAGCAATTTCTCTGGTCTTCGTTTTCTCCTCTTTTAAAGTCAACAATCACTATTACCCTAAACCTGGGTGAAGTACTAATAATACTGTTGAGAAATAATAGCTGGATGGGTATGTTGAAGCTTGCTTTTTATTACAGCACTTGGGAGGCAGAGGCAAGTGGACCTCTGTGAGCTTGAGACCAGCTTGCTCTACATGGTGAGTACCAGGACAGCCAAGCTACATGAGTATCAAACAACAAAACACAATAAAAACAACAAAACAAAATAAAAATAAAAAGAAATAATAACTTCTGCTGATTGTGAGTTTTTAATAAAAATATTTAATCACAACAAAAATACCATGGTCCCAGCACTCAGAATGCAGAGGCAGGCAAACCCCTGAATTCCAGGCCAGCCTGATCCACAGAGCAAGTTCCAGGACAACCAGGGCTACACAGTGGAATCCCCATCTTGAAAAACCAAAAGAAAAAAAACAAAAAAAGAGGTTCTGTGAGAAGAGCAGAAGTGACCCGGGGCCTTTAAAAACACTATGCATGTGTACTACTATTTTTTCTCATTTTTTTACTTTAGAAACTTTATAGTTACAAGTATTTATTAGGTCTTACGAGTCACCAAAAGGGAAGTGTTAGTCTCTGCATTCCCTACCTCAGTAAGCCAATGAAGTGTATACTGGCTAGTTTTACGCCAACTCGACACAGATTGAGGTATCGGAAAGGAGTAAACCTTGATTGAGAAAATGCCTCCATAAGATCTGGCTGTAAGGCATTTTCATAATTAGTTGTTGGTTGGGGAGTGCCCATCCCGCTGTAGTTAGTTCCATTCCTGGGCTGATGATTCTGGGTTCTATAAGAAAGTAGACTGAGCAAGCCATGAGGAGCAAGCCAGTAAGCAGCTCTCCTTCATGGCTTCTGCATCAGTTCCTGCCTCTAGATTCCTGCCCTATTTGACTTCCTGCCCTAATTTTTCTCAGTGATGGACTGAGAAGGGAAGCTGAAATAAACTCTTTCCCCTCCAGTTTTGGTCATAGTGTTTTATCACAGCAATTGAATCCTTAAAGAAGGACAAGGAGGTAACTTAAAAATTCTGTCTTGCTTATACCTTTTGTTTATAGTCTCCAAAGATAAGCTTTGTGAAGGTAAATAACCTTGGGTAACCCTGGTGGAACAGGCCTTCTCTCAGATACTATCCTCCATGCACAAATCTCTCTTCTGAAATGATAGGGTGCAATTTCTGGACTCTGTGGCTGTATACCATGACATCCGACTATTTGGACTAAGTTTCCTTATTACTTGAATTAAAAGAAAATTTAGAGCTGTGTGCCTTGGTGCATGCCTGTAATTCCAGCACTCAGGGAGGTAGAGGCAGGTGCATCTTTGTGAGTTCGAGGCTGGTTTTGTCTCCAAAGTGAGTCCAGGACAGCCCAGGGCTACACAGAAAAACCCTGTCTCGAAACACCAAAAGAAAAAAAAAAAAGATTCAGGTTAGATGAATATCTTGTTCAATCAGGTTCAGTCCTGGGTGAAGGAAGGACTAAACAATACCTCACTCTGTCTTTCTGTTAGTCAGCCACAGCCTTGAGGTTCTCCACTTAAATGATAGACAACATGTGGGTAGATGATGTCCAGTAGAAACAGAATGTGAGACGTACATGCAAACTACACATCATTAAAACTTTTTACATAACTGCATTAGAGAAAGAAAAAAAAAAGATAGTATTGGAAAGGTAAGCAGATATAGCAGCACATGCCTGTAATGTCAACATTTAGTAGGGTAGGACAGCAGGATTGTTTGAGGCCCACCTGAGGCATACGGTGAATCCATGCTAGTCTAAACTATACAGTGAGATCCTTCCTCAAAAAAAAAAAAAATCGTGGGTCGTGGATGTAGCTTAGAGATAGAAAGCTTGTCTAGCAGGTATAAAGCTCTGTTTAAATCAACATTCTAAAAACATTTCAGCACTTATGAGCAAACATGGGTGAGATGCCTTTCGTATTTAGTCATGTTGAATCAAGTGTGTAGTTTACAATTACGGCACCCCTGAGTTTGACTGCGCTACATCTTAAGTGCTTAATGGCCATAGGTGCAGAGGTTCATCACTTGTGTACCACGTTGGGTCATCTGCCATGCTGGAATAAGCTAGAAATCCTCCTGCATTTCCAGGGACACGACATGGGGTTCATAAGAAACGGTGATATTCTGACGTTTCTGTGCTCAGAGTCCTGCCACGATTGAAAGAAGGGGACTTGAAGTCTCTACTTCCCTAGTTTGACTGAGTTTACAAAACCATCCTCTGTTGCTGTACACACATGAACCCCTACATATGTGGTACCAACTATAGCAACATGTATTCTTCCGGTTTAACCTTGACTAGAAGTGGGGTGGTGTATTTCGCTAGGTTTCAAATTTGTTGTCATCTTCCATACTTGCAGTATTGATCCTTGAAGCAGTAGCAGTGGAAATGGCTGTGTGTGTGTGTGTGTGTGTGTGTGTGTGTGTGTGTGTGTGTGTGT
>NW_026587216.1:31920520-31922028 GCF_907164565.1 Psammomys obesus | reverse complement strand
TGTGTGTGTGTGTGTGTGTGTGTGTGTGTGTGTGTGTGTGTGTGTGTATGTGTGTGTGTGTGTGTGTTTCAGGGAGAACAAAAGCAAAGTGGAAAATAGTATTTCTAGTTAGGGTGTCTGAGTAAGGGTAGGGGAAACATTACAACATGACAAGATAAAGGCCTCCCCATCGGAAGTCCTCCTTTCTTCACTCCTTTGCAGATTGGCTTAGGGAGTTTGCTTCAGTTACTTCCAGTGGAGGATAAATTTTGCCCTAGCCAGCTTTTTTTTTTTTTTATCTACTTTGCATTAAGAGAATTAGGATGCTCTGTCAAGTAAATAATATGTTGTTAACATTTCTATAATTTTTTTCTACCATAACTGGCTTGGATCTACTATGTTTTAATGTTTGGTTAGTATACAAAATAATGAATTTTATTATGGCACTTTACTAATATATGGTCATTATACTTTGCTCTGATTTGACTTCCTCTCCTAATGCTCTCTCCTGTGTTTCTGTCCCCACTCTTGCTGGTTTCTTTCCTCTCCAGTGTAATCTCCCTACTTTCTACTTTTTCATCATGTACTATGTATTTCATTACCCTCTTCATAAGCCTTTCCTTTTTATTGTGTCCTTTAGCAGCTAGACATTGTATCCTATTGCAGGGAGAAACAAAGAAATACACAAATCAGCAACTATGGCCTTTGCCTTTTAGCCTACTTCAAGCAATCCTTTCAGTAGTTGCACCAAATATGATCAGAAGTAGTTTTCTAGTTAATCCTGTTGTAAAATCATTTACAATTAAAGATCCAAGACTTAGAATGTGGAGTAGGGTCATAGTGTTTTAGCGAGCTCCAGAATCTAAGGTGTTTTATAGTTGATGCAAAAGAGATAAATGATTTACAGAACAAAGTGGACCACCCAGAAATAAACATGGATTCAAAGGGGAAGTGAAGACTTTGTTAAGGGGACATTTAAAATTCCCAGAAAAAGAGGTATTTATTCCATGATTTAGATCCTTGGGGAAAAGTACACTTTCATAAATATCTTTTTATACCAAAATCTTCCTAGGCACAAAATTTATATATTACAGCCAAAGAATAGACAGGAACTTTGTACCTGATTTGTTCAAGAGCATAGCATGTGAATTAACTAGACTTCACACTGAAGTCAGAGTCACAAGAACCTGAGGCAGTCAGTGGGGCAGGTAGGGCCCTGGGGTTTGTATGTACTCTTAAGTGTTGAGCCAAAGATCTGATCACATCTGAACAGTTGATCACATGGGAAATAAGCATGAACTTGACCTGGGTAGAGCTGTGAAGTGTGAAGATGACCATTGTAGTAATGAGCTGGCGCACTGCATTCACCCTTCCTTCCTTTTTCCTTCCTTCCTTCCTCCTTCCTTTTTCCTTCCCTCCTTCCTCCTTCCTTTTTCCTTCCTTCCTTTTTCCTTCCTTCCTTCCTTCCTTCCTTCCTTCCTTCCTTCCTTCCTTCCTTCCTTCCTTCCTTCCTTCCTCCCTCCCTCCCT
>NW_026587216.1:31905990-31920420 GCF_907164565.1 Psammomys obesus | reverse complement strand
CCTTCCTTCCTTCCTTCCTTCCTTCCTTCTCTCTCTCTCTCTTTTTCTTTCTCTCTCTTTCCCTTCCTTCCTTCCTTCCTTCCTTCCTTCCTTCCTTCCTTCCTTCCTCCTTCCTTCCTCCCTCCCTCCCTCCCTCCCTCCCTCCCTTCCTTCCTTCCTTCCTTCCTTCCTTCTCTCTCTCTCTCTTTTTCTTTCTCTCTCTTTCCCTTCCTTCCTTCCTTCCTTCCTTCCTTCCTTCCTTCCTTCCTTCTCTCCTTCCTTTCTTTCGACAGGGTTTCTCTGTGTAGTCTTGGCTTTACTGGAGTCGCTTTATACACCAGGCTAGCCTTGAACTCACCGACATCTGCCTATCTCAGCCTCCCTGAGTGCTGGGATTACAGGCATGTGCCACCGCAGCAAGCTTGTACTAAATTCTTATGCTGTGTTATCAAACTGCTAAGGACACTATGATTTGATTTTTTTAGCTCTCTATGAATGCTTTTCATTTGTCTATGTTGTATGACACAAAGTTTGCATAACAAATGCTATAAAATGACGTGCTTATTGGCAGTGTTCTTAGTTTGCCAAGAATTATACATAGCTCGCTTTTTCCCCTCTGTAGTCTACTAGTTTTTAGAGAGAAAGGATTGCCTTTAATCATTCCATACTTCAACTGTTGGTAATATTTCTGGCACATTTAACACACAGTCTAAATGAATCTATATATTAATCAAAATGACAGAAATGATTAGTAGTCATAGTCCGTTACCTAGATAGTTGTCCCAGTCTCCATTGCAATACGGGCAGATAGTCTGATCACCAGGTTCAGAAGATAAGAAGTTTTATTTTTTTATTTTTTTTTTAACTGTGGAATGAGGACATGTGAAAGATTGACCTCACCCCACTTTCTGCAACATGAGAAAATAACTTCTTGGGTGTCCAGTTTGTTCATAGTACAGGCTTGACCTTAGTGCTGGGCTAGTTGGGGCAGTCTTGCCCAGTGGTTAGCATACCACAATCCAGAGTTGAACTCATCTGTCATTGTGCGCAAATCTTTTCAGAGACCACTTCGGGGAGCTACTGTAAGCATTTGAGACTCTCTTTCTATCATTATAAGCTTACACATGTTACGTGCCATATTCAGCAGATGTCTGACGGGTATGAAGGCTAACACACTTGAGTTAAACAATGCATGTCTAGATGTAGTTATCTGTTCTAAACTATACCTTATAAACATAAAACAATGCTATGATCTATATTTATGCCATGTATATTTTTGTGTATATATGCATGTTCATACACATATATCAGAGGTATGAAAAATACAGGCATGGAAAAGCAATCAGCAGCAAGAAGCATCTGGAGATGAAGTGCCTAGGGTTCTGCCTACCAGGTCATGCCCATCACAGATATCGCAGCGGTGGGACACCTTCCAGTTAGCTTACTTGCTTGCTCAAGTCCATTCCTGCATGACTGGTTCCTGACACAATTTCTTGCTAAGAGATGCTGTCCTTGTGGGACACAGCCCAGATCCCAGAAAAAGGGATAGGGTGGCGAAGAACTCTGGATAGTCTCCAATTCTCCAGAAACTCTTAGGGAGGTTTTTTAAAGAGAAAGACAAAGGATTGTTTCTAGATAATTTCCTTTTCTTAACAACTTTATTATCAATGATTTTCCCCAGATTTCTTTCTTAATAGTTCTTAGCTTGGTTGAGATTTGACACAGCACTGGCTGCTTAAATAAAACCAAACCAATCAGTCCATCAACCGACTAACTTGGCGATCAACCTCACATCCACCTACCCACCCACCAGACAAGCCTTACATATTCCACAGGTGATTTAAATATGTCCCCTGCTCTGGCTCTTGGTCTAAAGTCCTATATAATGCACGAGGAGGGTAGTTTTCAATTAGGCTCTTACACTCAAAAGATTCTGAGGTAATTGCTCTGGAGAATAGCCCCAAACTGACATTTGCTGTGGGCCATGGTGACGCTGAAGCTGTGTATGTACGTTTTGCGTACACCTTGAGAGATACTGCCGGAGGTAGTTAGGATCTATGTGACTATCACAAGCTTCTACCTACTTCTTTATCTTTTTACAATGTGTTCCTCAGTATGTTTATCTGAGAGGTCCTGAACAACTACATTGGATCATACGAGGTCCTGAACAAGTAAATTGGATCATATGAATTCCTGTGTCCCTCACATTGCTCTATTTCATTAAGATCCCATAGGAAGTTTGTTCAATCAGAGTGTGTAAACACCCAGAAAGTGATGATTCATAGAGATACAGCAATGCACAAAGAATAAATGTTAGATACTGGAAGTAATTCTGTGGAGTATCGTGGTATAGACCTTGCAAAATATTGGAGCTCCTTCCAGAGTGCCCACCTATTTGATAATCTCCTTTAACAGAATGGCTCCTGACATCTCTCCCTTTCAAATTAATTAAAATGAAGTGTGTGACACAAGTGAAAAATCACATAGCTCCTAGTAGATATAGTTATTCTGCAAGAGAAACTGAAAAGCCTATTTGGATCAATTTAGGAGTCATTATCAAGAATTATAAAATCATACTCATAACTTAAACTCCTATATCCTTGGGCCCTTTTCTGTTTACCATGAGACATAGGTAAGACTGCTGTGATCAGTCATGGTAAAGTGTGTGTGTGTGTGTGTGTGTGTGTGTTTCTAGCTAATGGAATAGTAAAAAGTTCCATCTGAGACCTGGCTTTTTATTGTTCTTTTTGAGTCTGGTAACAAAGAAGACTGTGCCTAGATTTGACAGTAGCAGCTCTACGAGGCCTGGTATTAGCCATCAACATAATCATAGACCTGTATTTTGTAGATGACAAAACAACATTAGCAAAATGTCTAACTTATTCAAAGTATCTTGCTAAGGACTGGAGCCTCTTAGCCAGTTCCAGAACTAGGTTGCAGACCTTTGTTTTGGTTGTATAATAGTCAGGTGAAAGAGGTGACATGCAGTTTCCCTGCAGAATTCCCATATATATTAAAAATGTTTTCTATACTTTAGTTCTAAGTGAACTTACAGTGTTAGTGCCAAGCAGCAAGTACTTATATTTTTAGCAATTTTATCATTTTGAGATAAATACAGTCATCAGTCCATTTTGATGCAACTAAAACACTCAGGTGTCTTTAGAAAGCACATTGCATTTTTTATGAACTGTGTGTCATGTGCCCAGTCTCTACCTTGGCTTGTATTATTATTATTACTTTTTGCCAATCATTGTTAATGGAAGTGCTTTAAAAAATCATTCTCAATAAGCCAAAGCATTTAAAAAATAATTTGCTCAACTTCAGAGAGGTCCAGCATCTCAAGTACAAAACTAGCAATTAATGCTTATTGTTTGCATACCCCAAATGATTAGATGCTCCCATGAGGGAGAAATTTGAAGTGGCCACATTTGGTACCAGGTGTTTGAGTAAAGGGTATTATTTGTCTTGACATGTAATTGGGGTCATCTATGCAATAAAGAGGTTTAACTTTATACCTCAACTATTATTACTGGACCAGCCTCAACCCCTTTCATCAAACTCTTGCTCCATTACCATCACTAAGAATCATTTTCTCACTGGGAGTTATCAATAAGATTATAGTTATTGTCAGAACCTGTTAGCTAAAATTACTGACTCAGCATTTAGAGTTGAACAGCTGCAGAGTTTATGCCATTCAGCAGGACTCTGAACAATGCAGACACAGACACACAGACACAAATAGTGGGGGGGGGATAATGAAAGTATGTGTAAATGTGAAAACATAATTTTATTTTGTAATGTTGTGTACCAGTGATCTACACTTCAATGCAACAAAGCCAGTTTAAAAAAGTACTTCTAAGAAATTTAATTTATTTGTGGATTTGGAAATCCCCTTATTTATGGGAATCAAGTGAACTGGTTCCTGTTTTTAAAAGTGCAGTGTAA
Organism: Psammomys obesus; assembly: GCF_907164565.1. Taxonomy (NCBI): domain Eukaryota; kingdom Metazoa; phylum Chordata; class Mammalia; order Rodentia; family Muridae; genus Psammomys; species Psammomys obesus. The sequence goes on along the minus strand of NW_026587216.1, from coordinate 31,916,496 downwards.
AGAAAGGAACCATGTTGTTCAAAGTGTAGAAACCTTAAGTAACATTATTACATTAGCATGTCCCTTAGTATGAGACATATAGATGTTGTAAGAATGTTGACAAAAATGGAGATCGGGCTGTTTCCAGCTCATGGCTATTACAAATAAGGCTGCTACAAACATGGTTGAGCAAATGTCCTTGTTGTGTACTTGAGCCTCTTTTGGGTATATGCCTAGAAGTGGTATGGCTGGATCTTGAGGAAGCACTATTCCTAGTTGTCTGAGAAAGCGCCAGATTGCTTTCCAGAGTGGTTGTACTAGTTTACATTCCCACCAGCAGTGGAGGAGGGTTCCCCTTTCTCCACAACCTCTCCAGCATGTGTTGTATCTTGAGTTTTTGATCTTAGTCATTCTGATGGGTGTAAGATGAAATCTTAGGGTCGTTTTGATTTGCATTTCCTTTAAGCAGCCACTCCTGATGAGACCTAATTGACTAGGATCAGAAGGAAGGAAAAGAAGACCTCCCCTATCAGTGGACTTGGGGAGGGGCATGCATGCAGAGGGTAGAGGAAGGGAGGGATTGGGACAGGAGGTGGGAGGAAACCACAGGGGGGATACAAAGTGAATAAAGTGTAATTAATAAAGAATTTTTAAAAATGTAAAAAAAGAAAAATGGAGATTGAAAAACTGAACAGTTGCACTGACCGAATTTTTGAAGAAACACGCAGTTGCATCAGAATGTGTAAAATGTCTTTAGTTCTTCTGGTAGCACTTTACCGCTTCTAACCTTCTTACGTAGCATAGGATTCCTAATGTATTTGCTATATGTCAGTTTATGCATGGAATATAATTGTCACACTGTAGATTCTCTTACTAAAAAGCCACTTTAAAATCTTGCCTCATTGCTTATGGCTCACAGATTCATGATAGGAACTCTCCTTCCAGCTGAGATTATTTTAATGGTTCTCACTTTAAACTAAGTCCTCACCATCTGGTCTTCTTTTTATCTTAATGCTAAAGGAAATTAATTTAAAGGTATCATAAACCAGCTATTTTATGTTTTTAACATCTCCGTCTGGGTCTCGACTCTCAGTTTAAAAGTGCATTGGTGATTTCCAAAAGCATCTGGAGCCAAACAGCTGTCTTTTGACTTCTGATTTGGAATTTTTCCCAGGAAAGAGAAGAAATCATTTTAAAATGAATGCATTGCAGATGACACCCATATCTCATTTCTGCCTTTTAAACATGGACTGTCACAATTAAACTTATATATAAGAGTGGTGACTTTAATATAATGGTACCAAGGCTTTGTAATTAAATTGGTTTTATACTTGGGGCGTTTTCTTTTCTTTAGTACTTTCTAAAATATTAGCACTTGAAAATTTGACTAATTGAGCACACTTTGCCCCCTCGACTTTAGCAAACACTGTTTCTTGAGTATATACAATGGTTCTCACAGAGGTTAGCGATTCTCTTGGTGGCAGGAGGAAGTCGGAAATGCAGCAAAGTCACAGAGAAGGGGAATTAGAGGGGATTCCCATCTAAATTTGTGACAGTGTCATCCAGAGCTTATTATGAGAACCAAAAGGGTCTCTCCAAGGAGGTTTTATACCTAGTTGTTGGTAATGAATGCCAAATGGATTGGTGATCCTGACAAGGCAGTCCTGGTGTTCACGAGTATCTGAAATTTAGTATCGCAGCACGTGTCTGCGTCAGTGTGAAGATGCCTAGCGCCACAGCTGCACGGGGACCTGCTCCAACATAGGCCTGGTACATGGTATTGCTGGACCTGTCTTGCGCTCTTGCCATCAGGCAGGCAAGGTTCAATTTTTAGTGCTCGGGTTACAGGATAATATTTTATGAGACTGGCTTCAGGGTGACAGGGCATGGTATCGTCTGTTTTTTCCCTGCAGACTTTAAAGTTTTTTTTGGTGACACTCATTGAAGCGTATAACTGTGACTTGGGAGGCAACTTCTGCGGTCCTATCTCATACCATTTTATTTAGCTCTAAGGCTTCTGTGGAAGAAGAATGACCTGATAAATGAATGGTACTAGCAGCAGACAAATTGAGAGCTGGGAAGGAAGACATGGAGGGATAAAGTGACTTTCATTAAAGAACATCAGGTGATAACATAAAAGTTAGTACAGGAATCAATCATAAAAGGAAGGAGAGTTTTCAAAGGACAGACACCTTAAATGAACATCTGATTTTTTAAAACAGAGTACAGTATTGTATATTGAGTAGAAAAACTACCGGAATCAAAACTCATCCCATACTAACTACAGACAGGGCAGAGAAAATCAGGAGGACTTATAGAAAGAAGGAAAATCGTAGCAGAAAGAGGAAGATGCACAAGTATAAGGAAGGGACAGAAACTACACCAGAACCATTCTAAGTGAGTGGTAATTACAAGACAAATCTTTTAAAAGTCAGCTGTCATCACCTGGCCCGGTGGGGTTCTGCATGTTACTCCTTCTCAATCAGCATCTTTCTTCCTTCCTTCCTTCTTTTCTTTCTTTGCCTTGATTTTTTTCTTTTTCTCCTTTTTTGAGAGAGAAGGCCAAGTATTCTAGGTTATCCTTAAACATGCTGTGTAGCTGAGGATGATTTTGAACTTCTGATAGTCCCCTTTTAATTCTGGAGTGCAGGGGTTACAGGAATGTGCCCCACACCCACTGTCACACGTATTGGAGGCTGAACTGGGCTGAATTCAGTGCCAAATAAACATTCCAGCAACTAATCTCCACCATAGTCCACATTTTGCTTTCTGTAGGTTAACTTTGTTTATAGATACTAAGCTGCCCCCAAACTTAGTTTTAGAGTAGATAGTAAACATTCAAGTGTGTTCAGTGGCCACTAGGAAATTTAAGTGAGTAAAGCTGTCTGTATCCGGAAAGAAAAAAAAAATCAACCAACCAACCAAACAAACAAACAAAAAACTTCCTTTATTTCTTTTTTTTTCTGAGTTGTGATTTAATATAAATACATAACACACATATCATGTTGTTTATTTTTTTTAAATAAAGAAATAGAAATCTCATAATTTGCTTCTAAACCCAGATTTCAAAGTTAGGTATCCCATTTTAAATTATGATACAAATGTAGAAATTACCTTCAACTCCTCAGTTAGGGGAGAGACTTAGTTTAGTTGGGGTAGTGGGTGCAAAACCAGGTTCTTGAGTAGCCTTTGGAAGAGTTTTCCTTCTTTGTGGTACTGGCAAGTCAATGCAGGGCCCCTGCATGCTATATCCATAGTCTTATACACAATCTTTGTAAAGTGATTTTTATTTCTTGAGACAGGTGAACATTTGTAGGTTTTTTAATTTTTTTTTATTAATTACAGTTTATTCACTTTGTATCCCAGCTGTAGCCCCCTTCCTTATTCCCTCCCAATCCCACCCTCCCTCATCCCCTCCCATTTCCCCTCTCCAAGTCCACTGAAAGGGGAGGTCCTCCTCCCCTTCCCTCTCACCCTAGATTATCTGATCTCATCAGGACTGGCTGCATTGTCTTCTTCTGTGTCCTGGTAAAGCTGCTACTCCCTCAGGTGAAGGTGTTCAAAGAGCCAACCACTGAGTTCATGTCAGAGACAGTCCCTGTTCCCCTTACTAGGGAACTCACTTGGTTCTTACTTTTATAATAAAAGTATTTGCAAATGTCATGAAGTTTTATTACTTCACTGACTTTATTCCCTGAACTCTGCCCGAAGTTTGGCTGTGAGCCTCAGCATCTGCTTTGATACACTGCTGGGTAGAGTCTTTCAGAGGCCCTCTGTGGTGGGCTCCTGTCCTGTTTCCTCTTCTCTCCTTTTTTTTTTCCTCTCACTCTCTTCTGATGTCCATCTCGTTTGCCTTTCTGAGTGAGGATTGATCATCTTACTCAGGGTCCGCTTTCTTGATTAGCTTCTTTAGGTGTACAGATTTTAGTATGTTTATCCTATATTATTTGTCTAATATCCACTTATAAGTGAGTATATACCATGTGTGTCTTGCTGCTTCTGGGATACTTCACTCAAGGTGATCTTTTCTAGTTCCCATCATTTGCCTGAAAATTTCATGATTTTCTTGTTTTTAATTGCTGAGTAGTATTCCATTGAGTAAATGTACCACAATTTCTGTATCCATTCCTCAACTGAGGGGCATCTGGGCTGTTTCCAGCTTCTGGCTATTACAAATAAAGCTGCTACAAATACGGTTGAACAACTGTCCTTGTGTTCTTGAGCCTCTTTTGGGTATATGCCTAGGAGTGGTATAACTGGGTCTTGAGGAAGCGCTATTGATACTTGTCTGAGAAAGCACTTTGATTTCCAAAGTGGTTGTACAAGTTTACATTCCCACCAGCAATGGAGGAGGGTTCTCCTTTCTTCACAGTCTTCTCCAGCATGTATTGTCACTTGAGGTTTTGATCTTAGTCACTCTGATGGATGTAAGGTGAAATCTCAAGGTCCTTTTGATTTGCATTTCCCTGATGACTAAGGATGTTGAGCATTTCCTTAAGTGTTTCTCTGCTATTTGATATTCCTCTATAGAGAATTCTCTATTTAGCTCTGTACCCCATATTTTAATTGGTTTACTTGATTTGTTATGTTTTAACATCTTGAGTTCTTTATATTCTTTATATAATATTCTGTATATTCGCCCTCTGTCAGATATAGGGTTGGTGAAAATCATTTCCCAGTCTGTAGGCTGTTGTTTTGTTTGTAGGGATTTTATTTATTCATTTAAAATATGGTCCCCAGTCCTGAAGATAACTGATAAGCTAGGGCCAAATGGAAGGGGAGGAGGACCTCCCCTAGCAATGGCCTTGGAAAGGGACAGGGAGGAGATGAGGGAGGAAGGGTGAGATTGGGAGAGAATGAGGGAGGGGGCTATGGCTGGGATACAAAGTAAATAACCTGTGATTAATATTTAAAAAATAAAAATATTAAAAAAGTAAAAAAAAAAAAAAAAAGGGAAAATAAGGTCCCATGTAGCCCAGGTTGCTTCCAACTTGCTGTGTAGCCAAAGTTGGCTTGGGCTCCTGATCCTCTTGCACTACCTCCTGAGTTCTGGGATTACAAGTGTGTATATCACACTTGGCTTTGTCTCAAAAGTCCATGTAAATATTTTCTAAAGTTTGACAGATTTCCATTTGTAACTTTTAATTCAGCTTCTGTTATGCTTGAAAACAGGGTAATTTCATTGGTTAATAATGTGTGAATTTGTTAAATTCACAAAATGACATGAATATTTGAAACAACATGCAGTAACTTTCTTTTATTCTTAATTTATTTTTTTTAGACTTTCAAATTTCATTTTGAGTTTGAGTGCTTTGCCTTCATTTATGTCTGTGCACAACAGAAGAAGGAATCGGGTCCTCTGCAATCAGGGTTAGGGGTGGTTGGGAGCTACCTTGTGGGAGTTGGGAACTGAATACAGATCCTCTGACAGAGCAGTCGGTGGTCTTAAGAACAGAACCTTCTCTATTTATTTTAAAGAGCCAGAAAATTTTCTATTCTGCCTGATAATAGATTTTTGGCAAACTGTCTCCCTCTAGTGATACCAATTATTATTCTTTATAAAATACAGTGAAAGTTGCAGTTTCTGAAAGATATATAGATTCCAATCTAGGACAAAAATACTATTAGTGAAAATTTAACACACTCATACCTGGTATTTTCTTGGCTGTTGTATAAGAGATTTGCACACTTTTATTCTCATCATGATTTCAAGCTAAGTGTCCATTATGTAGGATTATGCTAACTTTAGAAAGTGTCACTAACCTAGTAAATGCCATTTTGTTACATAGAAGACTGACAACTTGCATATTAATTGCCATACCGGAAGCAGGAAAATCCTGCAGCTCTTTCCACTTCAAGGGATAGAAATGTGCTTTGTGCCTTGATCACTTGAGTTTGAGTTCTAGACCAGATCCTGCCTCAAAACCAGACAAATCAAAAATCAAAATGTAATTCTCTTGTGGCTTATTAATGATGTGGTATAATTTTAGAGTTAAATCCAATTTGTTCCTTCATCCCTCAATCCCAAGCTAGTCCATGTTAATACTGGCTTGTCATTTTGCTGTGTTGTTGCAACAAAATTGTTATGTTAATTTCTGATAATTTCCTTTGCTACCTCTGCACTCAGAGAGCTTTATATGTGTCTTAATCTGGTGTATATTCTCTGGCAATCTCTGAATTAAAGGCTGTGCACAAAGATGAAAACTCTTCTAGGTTGCAGAGAGCATCTCTGCTGGGTTACTTACTGTCAGGAGCTGTTCTGTTAAAGGAGCTATCATTAGGCAGGAGGGCTTTCTGGAAGGGGATCCAGTATTTTGCAAGGTCTGTGCCATGACACACTCCAGAATCGCTTCCAGTCCCCGACACTCATTCTTTGTGCGCTGCTGCATCTCTCTATAATCTGGTATGGTGTGAATCATCACTTTCTGAGTATCTACACACTCTGATTGAACAAACTTCCTATATAGTGACTATGGGATTTTATGGATGATATACTGCTGTTAAGATGAATTAATTCCTGATTGTGGAATTCCTGACTTGATTCAAACAATTTTAAAAGTTAAATTGTTTTCGAACTTCTAAAACAACTTTAGAAAGTTTATGGATGCAATAAATAACTTTGTGGACCTCCAGATGCCTCACTAGGAGACAGGCTTGACATAGATTTGTGTCTTCAAGGTAAGCCTTCACTCACAAATCCTGCTATACACCATAAATATAAGCAAGTTGGTTTAAACTTCCCATAAACCCAAATTATAATGGGACTACCAAGCAATGTCTAATTAAGTACAAACCTTGATGTCATTATATAAAAACTGTTCTGTTGTAATTCTTTATACATTGTCACCTTATGGCATTATATACTGCCATTTTAAATTTACTTTGTTTCTTAGAATGAAAGACAGATAAAATTATTGAATTATTGCCCTGAACTCACTATAAACTTAGAGATAGCTGAAAAATGTGTAGCTATGTCAGTCTTAATTGAAAAGATATATATTCTTGTAACTTTTAGACACTGTTAACCTTTAGGCCTTATCAACCTTTGTCACTCTGAACTCACTATGAACTTCTGTAATGGATCCATAGATAAGAAATATTTGGTTTTAAAAGATGTTACCTGTTGTATTTTAGAATTCATCTGTTTTTGTGATTAATTGGCTTTTTGACTATGAGGTAATTCGTTTTCTGGGAGCTTTCTCTCAGAGGTATAAAGGCTATACAATAAATTGTGGCACAACCACACCATTGACAGGAGCCCGGTGGTGGAATCCTTTTGAATGAAAGCTGCTGGAATTTGCTTCATCCATGAGTTGTAAATATGCATTCATATATGTGTTTACATGTGAATATGTCTGTCTGTCTGTTTTATGTTTATATGCTACATGATTGTATGTCTGTTGTCTGTCTGTATGCAAGGAGCTCCTTTTGTATTGTCCATTGAATGTGTATATGAAAATGTATAGGCCTATATGTCTCATTGTTTGTTTGTTTGTTTATGTGTATGTATGGGCTGATGCTATGGAACTGATAGCCTAAACTTGCTGTAGTTTCTGCACAGGGGATGCTACCAGAAATCAATACCATCACTCTGCCCAAAGTTTGGTTATGAGTCTCAGCATATGTTTTGATACCCTGCTGGGTAGAGTCTTTCAGAGGCCCTCTGTGATGGGCTCCTATCTGGTTCCCTGTGTTCTCCCTCTTCCAATGTATGTCCCGTTTGCCTTTCTGAGTGAGGATTGATCATCTTGCCCAGGGTCCTCCTTCTTAATTAGCTTCTTTAGGTGTACAGATTTTAGTATGTTTATCCTATATTATTTGTCTAATATCCATTTATAAGTGAGTATATACCATGCTGCTTCTGGGTTACCTCACTCAGGATGATCTTTTCTAGTTCCCACCATTTGCCTGAAAATTTTATGATTTCCTTGTTTTTAATTGCTGAGTAGTATTCCATTGTGTAAATGTACTACAATTTCTGTATCCATTCCTCAGTTGAAAGGCATCTGCGTTGTTTCCAGGTTCTGGCTGTTATGAATAAAACTTCTACGAACATGGTTGAGCAAATGTCCTTGTGTATTTGAGCGTATTTTGGATATATGCCTAGGTGTGGTATAGCTGGGTCTTGAGGAAGCACTATTCCTAATTGTCTGAGAAAGCACCAGATTGATTTCCAAAGTGGTTGTACAAGTGCAGGGAATCTTATGAAAGAAGGGGGAGATAGAAAGGCCTGAAGAGGACAGGAGCTCTACAAGGAGAGCAACAGAACCAAGAAATCTGGGCTCTGGGGTCTTTTCTGAGACTGATACTCCAACCAAGGACCATGCATGGAGATAACTTAGAACCTCTACACAGATGTAGCCCATGGCAGCTCAGTATCCAATTGGTTTCCCTAGTAAAAGGGAACAAGGACTGTCTCTGACATAAACTCAGTGGCTGGCTCTTTGATCACCTCCCTCTGAGGAGGGAGGAAGACAATGCAACCAGTCCTGATGAGACCTGAGAAGGAAGGGGAGGAGGACCTCTCTTATCAGTGGACTTGGAGAGGGGCATGGAAGGAGATGAGGGAGGGAGGGTGAGTAGGGAGGGAATGAGAGGGCTACAGCTGGGATACAAAGTGAAATAACTGTAATTAATATAAAAAATAAAATAAAGAAAAAAATCAATACAATCGTCATGTGTAAGCCTGTGGAAATTTGTTGAAGTTAAAGTTCTTAACTTCATCTACCGTTTTCCTTGAGCATGTGTGTGTGAAAGGTCTTTGCTTACTCCCCCCCCTTTTTTTTCTTTTTCTTACTGATTTACAAACAATTTAACAGTGATTCAGGATCTAACTATCAGCCTAAGAGAAACAGGAGCCAATCTCAGATCAAAGAGCCCTTTTTACAACCCCTAGCAGTTTTGGCTAGATGCTGTTTTACAGTCCTGGCTGTCGCAAAAATAGTGACTAAAGTTTTCCCCCTTAGCAGCATTGTAGCTAGTACGTAGACCTAGAGAAGGAATCCGGGGCTCCCTTCCCTATTTCTTTTTCTTTCAATCATTTTTCATGATTGGTTGCTGATTGGTTGCCTGAGCCCTTATTATTTGGGTGACCCAAGAGATAAAGTGAATAGGGGACTCTGCACCCTGTCCCAGATTCTACCCTGGACCGTGGAACCTTGCCAAAGCAGAGAGCGACTTTGGCAGTCGGACCTTAGAGGACCTTAACAACTTACAAATCTGTCAAGTTGGCAGTCACTTGTTTTAAAGTGAAGCAAGTCAGTTTTGAAAATAAAAGTGAAAGCAGCAGTGCCTTAAGTTTCTGGGAACTAACTGCCTTGGTGGCTGCCTGGAAGTGCTGGGCGTGGTTAGCAGAGAGGCCTGTAACCCCAAGACCTCTGGATCCAGTTTTAGGAAAAAAAACCAAAACCCTCCTCTCTCCACAGTAGCTCATCTCTACACTGGCAGAGAAAGCCAGTCAGCCTCTCAAGAGGACTCACCTGTAGTGGATTCTATATGAGAGACTAAGGGCTGAGTGAGCTGCTTAGTTTTTGTCAGTGTGACGCGAACTGAAGTCACCTGGAAAGAGGGAACTTCAGTTGAGAAATTTTCTTCATCAGATTGGCTTGTAAGCAAAGCTATAGGGCATTTTATTGATGAAGGGTTGGAGTAGGGGACCCAGTCACCGTAGGTGGTGCTACCCCTGGCCAGGTGGTCCTGAGTTGTTTGAGAGAGCAAAGTGAGCAAGTCCTGGAATGTGGTTCAGTAAGCAGCTCTCCTCCGTGCCCTCTGCATTAGTTTCTGTCTCCAGGTGCCTGCCTTCAGTTACTGTCCTGGCTCCCCTCAGAGATGGGCTGTGAAGTGCAAAGGAAACAACCATTTCCTCCTCAAGTTGTTTTTGCTTACAGCAACAGAAGACAAACTAGAACCCCCGAGGAAATGTCTGCAAGCTAAATCCTATGCAGAATTGGACAGAAGAGTTGAGGGCCCTTCCGCAGTTCCGAGACTCTCACAGTTTAGCCTTCTGTGGGTTCTGGAAAGCTGTTACTTTGGGATACAGCTGGTAGCATTAAACCAATGTCATTTTTGATGATTTTCAGGTGATGTATTGGGCAGGCTTTAGAGAAACAGAACTAATGGAGTATGTATCTATCCCTGTCAGAATGAGACCCAGTGAAAAGCTGGTGGAGGTCAGAACTCCTTTCATACATGTATGTCTATGTGCAAATTTTCTTTTCTAATAGGGACACCAACAATTAGAGGGCGGCCTTACTTCAAGATCTCCTCATAACTTACTCCCCCATCTCCAAATACAGTCATACTTTGAGGTAGTGTAGTAGGACTTCAGTGCATGAATTCTGCAGAGATCACTCAGATCATGACACAGGCACATGAAAGGCTATGCAATAAAAAAAAGTGGGGCCTGTGGTGTAGTTTAGTGGTAGAGGCCTTACCTAGGTTGCATGAGGTTTTAGGTTCAGTCTCCAGTATTAAAAAAAAAAAAAGAAAAGAAAAGAAAAGAAAAGAAAAGAAAAGAAAAGAAAAGAA
>NW_026587216.1:31894845-31905980 GCF_907164565.1 Psammomys obesus | reverse complement strand
AAAAGAAAAGAAAAGAAAAGAAAAGAAAAGAAAAGAAAAGAAAAGAAAAAAGATGCTTGGTGGCTGGTGTCGCATGCCTTTGATCTCAGCACTCGAGAGGCAGAGGCAGGCAGACCTGTAAGAATTGGAAGCCAGCCTGGTTGACAGAACAAGTTCCAGGACAGCCAAGACTACATAGAGAAATCCTGTCTTGAAAAACAAAAAAGCAGAAGCAAACTGTTGTGGCTTCTCATATTGCTTTTAGGATGTATTCGTACATGTACTTGTGATGTCTTAGGGACTTTGCAATGATTAGTTGATACAAAAATATACATCAAGTTTGATTACTGTGTCCAACCTGAAGATACTGAAGAGGAAACACAGAGGGGTGATGGAACATTTGTTCATTGGTGTGGCGTCAGGAAATAGTGACTCTGGAAGCTGAACCCCAGCATGCTGTCCCAAAGCAAGTAGTTGCTGCTGCAGCCTCCAAAGTGGTACTGCTCAGCTCATCATTAGAATGCAGATTCCTAGGCCCAGTACTGGGCTTTCTGAATCAAATCTATTGGGAGTTGGATAGTGGAGGTCAAATATGGTGTAAAACATTTAGTTACTCTCTGTCTCACTCTCTCTCTCTCTGTGTATGTGTGTACATGTGTGTCCATGTGCTTGTGGGTGCATGATCACAGGGAAACCTGATTGAATTGGTTCTCTCCTTCCACTTTGTGGAAACACAGTCTTTCTTGTTGTTTACTCCACTGCATGCTTCAGGCTGTTTGAGCTGCTGGTGGATTCTTCAGGTCTGCCTCCCGACTTACTGTAGGAGTGGGGTGCACTGTGACCTCCTCCTCCTCACGTGAGCATTGAACTTGGGTAGTCAAGCTTGGCCTGCCCACGTTTGCCCACTGAGTCAAATCCCCAGCCCCAACCTGTAGTTTTAAAATGACTTTATTTACTAACAAAAAGTATAGAGGTATTGGGATTTGGTTTTTGTTTAGTTTCATCTAATTCTGCTTTCCCAGCCCCAGTGTTTAATGGTTTAACGGTGTTCACTTTCTTGTGGGGGTGCAGCATTGTTTTCAACTTGTACAACCAGCTTTGACTCCGTTATTTACTGTCTGATGGAAACAACTTAAAGGAGGATTTACTCTGGCCCCTCACTCAGAAAATGTAGCTCAGCATGATGAGAAGGCATGGCGACAGGACTAGCTTCTGTCCTTAGTAGCAGGAATGGGAGCCAGGAAGTAGAGAGCTGAGCCAGAACCAGGGCTTTGCTACAGCCTGTACGTTCCACCCCTGTGGCACCATGGTCAGCTGGCCTCCATGCCCACAAGTTTCTACAACTTTCCAAAAGGGTGCCAGCAGCTTAGGACCAATGGGTGTACCTTGGTGAACAATTCTCATCCAAACCATGGTGTTTGCTTGCTGGTTTGGATAGGCCCTGTCGGTTTACAGGGATTCAGTCACACATAGGCTTTTCTCTTCAAAGACCGTGTAATACTATGTGGATGCTCTTACAGTTTTAAATGCCCCCCCCTTTTTTTTCAAATGAGAAATATATGTACCTTACTTTCTTTTTAAAAGCTGTTTTCCACAAGTATGAGTGATCTTATTTCCTATTCAGGAATAGCCTTACAAATCATGTATTTTGTTATCTCCCTTAGTTTCTGCTATAAAGTGCATTTTTATCTGTAATTTTTTAATACTCTTTTTAAAAGAAGAGTAGTTTTTTAAAAAAGCAGCCACTTGCTTCTATATGTAACAGGCTTGGTGCCACTCTTAGGTTCTGATGACCATACTCAAGTGTGCAGGGGCATTCACGTTTGTCCTACAAATAAAAATATTAAAACCCATTATTAAAACAGTTCTTTAAAATATTTATGATTAGTGAAAGTAATTTTTCTAGTTTTTAATGTTCTTCCTCCATATATTTGGTGGATAGAATGTGGTTCTGGAACAGAGATATTCAGTGACAGAGTGCTAACTGTTCTGTGCAGTTTTCTTTTAGGCAAGTCATTTATGTTGCCATTCCCAAAGGTCTCAGGACATGCTCCCCTATACTGTACTGTAGAATTGAACTGCTCCATGAAAGCCCCTCCCTTCCATTCCCTTCCCCCCTTTTAAGCATTTTCTTCTCAGGTTAAATACATGACTGTAGTTGTCATATTTGTCAAATACCAACTTTGCACTGGGGCGTTATGCATCTCTTCTCTTGAGCGTGGATTCTCTGTGTATAGTTTGAATTTTGGTGTGGGCGTTGGTGGGGATGGGGGTAAGAAGGTAGGGACAAGTGAAGTTTTCTTGTCCTGAAAGCAGACTATGTTAATCAGCTTTCTATCAGGGCGAAACACAAAGAGACTTAAAATGGAGAAAAGGTTTATTTGAGATCATGTTTTACAGGTTTTAGGCCACAGTAATTTGGCCACATTGCTTGGGCCTGTGGCAAGGCAGAGCATCGTGGATAGAATACCTGACAGTGGAGTTCTCTTTCCCTCATGGCATTTGAGAAGGGTAGAGAGAGTAGTGGGGAGGGGAGGGAGATAGACAGAGATAGATGAGAGAGATAGAGATAGATGGGGGGAGGGTCTGGTAAAGACTGGAGACCTGGTCTTTCTTCTCTCTCTTGGGAATGTTCCTGTTTGCTTAACTTCATTCATGAGGCCTGACCTTCTAAAGGTTCCACCACCTCCTAGACCACTATTAGCTGGTGACCACGCCTTTCACACATGGGCCTCTGGCGATCTTTAACACCCAAACCATAACAGAGGTGTTTCAGAGACCAGACTGTATCCTGTCTCCTTTAAAGGGTTTGTCTGGTACAGCTATGGGGACAGAGTGTAAGGGCAGTGAAAGCTTTTGTATGGAATCAAGGATAGTAACTTAAGTTTCTGTACTTTTTAAAAAAATTTAATTGATAGGGGAATCTCTTGAAGTCATGTGTATCACTCAACTCACTCCAAAAACAGAGCCAGTTGGTGGCAGATGGTCAGCAATTGTACCTTTGAAAAATTGGCAGGCTCCTCCCACCCAAGAAAGGTGTTGGTCTGTTAATTAAGATCTGGGCTGTTCCTTCCCTTTGAAGACAAAGGAAAAGACTTTGTTGTACAACAAGTAAGTAAAATACAGAAAAACTCATATATAAAGTCTTTTCCACTCATGTTACCTCATTAATCTATTTTTTTAAGGTTTTGTAATCCGGAATCCAATGCACATGCTTTATTGTCATATTTTTAAAGTTTGAAATGAAAATCTTAAATCATCACATTGGATGATGAATTGGTCTTTTAAAAAGGTCTTCATTAACAAAAGAGCCACAAAACAGAACCCCAGCAATTTTGAAACGTTTTAATTGTTAAATAAAATGGCACTATAGACCGATTAAAGGTTTTTTCCTGGGTTTGAAATTTAGAAATTTATCTTTCTATGGAAAAATGGCATGAAGCAGAAAGTGGAAGTGTGCAGTAGTGTCCTTGTATTTTATTCGGATTATGGTGGTATTATACTACTTATGAGTGGCATCTGTTTTCACTTTTTTCAGGGATCTTGTAGGAGGCTCATTTTTCTATTCTTAAAAGAGTATGAACAGGCGCATGGGGATTACTCTTGCAGTGGGGCATTTGCAGATACAGAATGCGGCCTACCCGCTGATGGGAAGTCCTGCAGTCGTGCCAGGGTTAGCTTTTGTGACCATCCATTTCAGCCACAGCTTTTTGTACTTTTTCCACATGCCATGGGTGGGTTGGGAAAGAAGCCCCTTTTTCGAGTTAGTTCTTACCATTTTCATTATCTCCCATGAAATACTCACTTTCCAGAGAGGCCCTTCACAGTGCCCCGGAGAGGTAGAGACTGATGTCATTGGCTCTTAGCACTTTATGCCCCTCTTCCTAAAACTGCACCTCGGTGCTGTTTGTGTTTGTTCTTCAGTGTTTTCTATTAGTGCTTTAGTAACTAGACTGCAAACTGTGAGTGGAGAAATTTGTCTTTTATGCAAGAGTCACCAGCCTGGATCTGAGAGAGTTTCCTAGCAAAGATAAAAGTGCCAGTGAGCTGCACAGAGTTCCCCTAGCGCAGCCCCTAGGCAGTGTCCTGTACAGCCTTGCTTATTTGTCTTTTACATCTCCTCCTTTCCCTCCTCCTCTTTCTCAAGTTGTATTCTATAAAGAGCTGATATACAGCTGCCCCTCGAAGGTCACTGCACAGCTCTCTGATACAGAGATAACTCACACACATAGAAAGAGGACTGGGACCTAATCCATCCTAAGCTTTGAAGACATACAGCTCAGAACAAAGCAGCCTTTACCTTCCCAGGCCACTGTAACTTACTCAAGTGGATGGCACTTGCTGACAACTCACTAGGAAGAGACTACTTTAAAGTTTGTTGCATAGATAAAGGAGCATTCTCCTAAGTAGAGTTTACATTTCATGGAAGTGGTGCATTAGAAGGCTCTTTTAAAACATGCTGTTCTTTAAAAATATTTATTATGTTTGTAGAACACCTCACAGGTTGCATAGTGAGATGTCACTTTTGGGCTTGCAAATTGATCTAGCATAAACCGGTATCAATTATGGTCACTTGGTTCTGACAGCCAATAGGGGGTGCTAAAGAGACAGTGGTGCCAGGTGGCAGTAGCAAAGAAAGGCCATGCCATCTGGATCTTGGAAGATGCACTTGCAGAGGAGCGCCTGGCTCAGCACTCCTCTCCAGTACCATCTTCTTCCCCTTTGCAGCTTCCCACTTCCCATCTGTGCCCGCCCACTGGTTTCTCAAAGAATTAAAAAAAAAAATTGGCATAGTTCAAGGAAAAAGAATTGGGAATCTGTGGGCTGCCCCTTCTTCAGGTTTCTTCAGCATTAGTGACCAGTGACAGCTATGGCCTGGCCTGCTTCTCACACCCGTTCTCAAGGTTGTAACCTTGTGTCACCAATGGGGCTGTGCATTTTGCTGTACCATACTGAGGGGATCCAAGTTCTAGTTGTACTTTGTAAGTTGCCAGCAAAACATTTTCTTTTCCTTTTTATCCTTGCCAGTACTGCCTGCAGACTCCAAAAGGCATTTTCAGAAAGCAGATTCCACAAGTTACTGAATCCAAGCACAAGTAATCATTACCTATTCTGCTTGGGTGCAGTTCTTTAGAGACAGTGACATCCTTGCCAATAGTTATTAGGTTAACACCTTGTCACATTAACTCCTCCAGAAAACATTATTTAATAGATAAACATTAGGACAACCTTTGCTGTTCAGTTCCCTAATTCAAATAAATGTAGTTTTCCAGAGGGAGTAATTCACAACAACGCAAACCATAAGCAGCGGTTATTTATGAACAGAATGTAACTATATGATTGTTTTAAGGATATTTTGCAAAATGAGTACCTGGTAAAATGGCGGTTTTGTACATGCACAAGCTCTTACAGTCTGCCAGCAAGTGAGAATTTTACAGCACCGTTTTGTAGAGTGCTGTGTGGATTTTACTATGTGCTGTAGTGTTTCTACATTGTTCTGAGTAGGTTTTTTTTTTTTTATTAGAAAGTCATACTTCATCTGGATACAGGCAGATTATCTCAGCTTCAGCTTCTTCTTACAGTGGCCCTAAAATATTTGCAAACATCATGCTTTGTTAGTGGACCTTGGAAGTCAAGAAAGTGCTAGTTGAAAGGTAAAGGTGGTTTTGGCATTTATTCTGCCCAAATGATGTTTGTACTAGGGCTTCTCACCTGATCTCCAACAGTGGAGAAGGAAGAAGGCAGAAGATGAGAACAGCTGGAGTCAAGCAATGGTCCCCAGGAGGGAGCACTGTGGTTGCTTCTCTGAGGCTCCCATTCTTGAACATGGCCCCAGTGGAGATTTTTCAACCTCTCTCATCATATTTATCTAGTCCTGGGTGTCAAAGTCAGCTCTGGCAACAAAACCTATCCATTGGGGGATCTATGATGTAACTGATATAAAGGGGCTCCTTAGCAAAGGGTTGAAAGGTTTGAGGAGTGAAGGCAGTGAATAAGCTGTGATTCATTGGCCCAAGAGTTTTGGTTTTTAATGCTTTAAGCACACCCATTCATATGTAGCCTCATCTCAAGGAAGGCTCTTCACCTAATTATTTCTGAAATATGTCTAAATCCTTATTTCATAATGTGAAAATTCTATCTTCTGAGATATGCCCCTGGGTTATCAGGTTCACATAGAAAGTGAAAAGTGATGTGTAGGCAAAATTGTCATCTGAAAAATTTCAGCAGTGGAAGTTAGATTTTGCAAGTTTGTTTTGGATGAACAGCATGTTTCCGTTGGTTGCTTCAGCAGCAATATTTCTGTCCCGTCATCTAGTTAGGGATGAATGGCATATTGTGGCTTCCCAAACTGAGCCTGCATATGCTAACCCAAACTTGCTCAGTTTGGGAAGCTCACAAGTACGCTTGCCTTTCATTTAAAAAAAATTTTAATTTTTTTTATTCCCCCGAGTTTCTCTTTTGGCCAAAGAGAAATGTCTTGCATGTTATTCAAAATATTTAACCTTAATTGCAAGGCAGAATAGTGTAGTAGGTGTGAGTATTTTCTCAGAGATTCTGTGACTTGGGAAGTGGGTAGGAAGTAGAGGGAACACAAAGTCTGTGGAAATGTTTGTTAGAAAGAAATATTGATGTTGATCCACAGATAGAAGCTTCAGGAATAGATATTTATCTAGACTTCTCCAAAACAACCATATTGCCTTAAAGTGAAACAACCAGTACCAGCTGGGAAACTAGCAGGCTGCCATGGGCCAGGCACTGTGTCTGACCCTGCGAAAACCTCAAAGTCCATAAAATACATTGCCCTGTCTTCTTGGAGATTCCAGTTTGTCAGCAATGTCTACAAAAGGTAACTTAGTTGAGAAAGTACAATTCTTGAAAAAAAAAAACAACTTTCAGCTTGCTTTTGCCCTCATTCTTGTCATCGTATTTAGTGGAATCAGATTCCCAACTGTTGGATAATATCCATAATATGCAGCTCTGGCATCCCATATTTCTTTCGTGTACCAACCACAAGGACTGTGTAATGGGACACGCAGGAAGAAATCAGAGCATCTGGAATGATATGATGCCTAGCGTTCTGGTTTCTGTCCTGACTCCACTGTAACTCTCTATGCTGGGCTTTCTAGAACACTGAATCTTGGGCAGTTTCCTCACCATGTTGCCAGGGAAGATGCTACACCTTTCTTTCAGATGGTCCCCACATGTATTTTCCTCAACTTTGGGCATTTTGTGGTACTCTGAGTGTTTTCCCAGATGGTCTCAGATGTGTTTTGGAGCTCCTGCATTTCGATAAGATACCTTAGGTAGTCTGTCTGTGGCCTTCCCCCTTTTATTATTATTTTTATTCTCATGTCCTTTGATGTGGTCAATAGAGACAGTAAGCTTTATATTGAGACTTGACTGTTAAGTTCAAGGGGGGGAGACAAGGAGACAGGGAGAGGGAAAAGGAGATGGGGGAGGGAGGAGAGGAATGAATGGGGACAGCATGGTCAGGCTTTGTTGCATGGCTCTGATAAGCAACTGAGGTCTCTAGTGATTGATTTTACTTGCTTACAGACAGCAACTCAGCACCTTACCAGGTTCTTGTCACCTTGGTGACATCTTGTACATGTAGGGAAAAGGAGACTTTTGGGAAAGAGCTACAGATGACAGAGATTCAGGTAAACAAGAACAGAAACTGGAGAGGAGAAAGTGAAGGAGCCCAGCCCCACCTTATTTCTTTACTTCTGGCTTTGTAGGTCCCAGGCTGTTTACAACAGACCCTTGTAGGGTGCCTGAAGGCTGTGCCACTCAGTGCCAGCCCCATAGCCATCACTGGACCACTGGGGATATGACCGTGGCTTGGGACATGAGCCCGCTTGTTCGCTTACTCACAGTGAAAAGAGTTTTGAAATGAGTTCTGAATAGACAGCATTTTCTTTGTGCGATTGGTAAATAACACAGAGCAAAGTTAGCAAGTTGCAGGCTTCTGCATTCTGATGCGATGCAACCTTTTTGTGGGGAGAAGGGCAGGATGTTTCTCACAGAATGTGACCTCACAGGAATGCTAGAGGTAAGGAGCAAAAAACCTGATCTGAAATAACAAATGTGGCTTTTTAAGTAAAGCTTCAAGAGGAGAGAAGGTCTCTGGCATCGTAGTGCACAAAAACCCAACACCTGTTAGCACTGTAGGGGTTACCAGTCAGGCCGGTTTGCCTCTGTTTAACCCTGACCTGAAAAAAAGATGGATGGACTTTCTTAAGATAATTTAACATTTTTTTTCTTTTAGAAAGTAATGAGATATCTGAATGGATCAGCATGGAGAAACCCTAAGAGAAATAGCATAAGAACATTTGGATCATGTCCAAGAACAGATAACTCTCCACATACCTGTAGACATCTACCAGGTACAGGTAAGGACAAATACTGTCAAAGGTAGATTGTAGCTCTGTGATTACGTCGCACACTGGCTTGGGCTTTGGGGAGAATACAGACAGTACCTGGGAGGGGCTGGGGACTGGGGAGATTCAGCTGTTGTTACTCCTCTTTTGTAAACATGGCTGTGGTAGCCTTGTGTCAAGTGTGAACACTGGTGGTCACCGGGAGCTGTTGTTACTAATGCCAGCTATGAAGGTGTAGAGGACATGTGATCTGGGTGTAGGGAGCATTGAAGATTATCAGATTCCACGAACCCTTCTGAAAAGTGTCAGTGTGTTTATATTACAAATGGTACGTGCGCAGTATGGATTTGCGCTGAGACTGACTCATTTTCTATTTAGAATTTTCTCATAGAAAACCACTTTTTATGGTGCTAAGATGAGAAATACATCTGTTGCTTACATATAATAAGCATCAAATATGAAGATAAGTTGAATACTTGAGTGGTTTGTTTGTCACTATAAGAGACCTTCAACATATGTATGTTGTATGTCTCTTTACTGGAACACAGGCGCCAAATTTTTTTTTTTTTCCCTTGAGAAATACAATTTGTTCTTAAAGCTTACTTGGGTTTCTAAAAACTGAACATGATTTTGTACTTTGACAGATGTTCTGAGGGGCATCTGCACTGGTCACCCTGCGGTCTTTAAGACTCTGAATATGTTCCTTGATGAAAAGCTTAGCAAGCGCTTTATTTGTTGCAAGTTGTGAGTACAGAACACCAGCATCGTAACAGATTTTCTTCCTCTGTGGTGTGGTGGAAATGAAGATGTTGATTCTCAGGACTGTGTCAGGTCCTGAGTCTCAGGACCGTGAAGCTGTAAACAGAGAGAAAGGGGAGCAAGGCCCAGGCTCACAGCAGGTGTTTCCACAAAAAAGAACTGCTGATTTCTGATTATACGCTGTGTAGAACCTTGGTCCTTTCAACTAATTCATATAAACTGATGTCAGATTCACTGGCATGGTCTCTCTGGCCAACTCAGATGAATAATGCAGGAGGAAGTGATTCTCTTGTAACCCTTATTCATACAACTTGGAAAAGAACAGCAATTGTCCTGAAAATTTAGCCTCACCTTGCGTAAATTCATGACATCAGACCGATTTGCTTACTGACTTTATGTAAAGCAACGCTTTTTAGATGACACATCACCTTTAGTTTTTAACCGTGTAAGTGTTCTGAAAAGAGCAGTATCTCAAATTTAAATAAAACTCAAGTCAAAGATCTTAAACTAAAAAAGCTTTACGCTAATTCTTTACATTTTATAAATGGAAGTGTCCTCCACATTTTCACTTTTATGCATGAGAAATAAGAAAGGCAGCCCTTGAATAGCTGTTGATGTGGGTGAGTGGAGTATTTTCCATGAAGTATTTCTAGAAGGACACCAGCAGAGGGCAGCTCAGAGCAATAAAACTCGGAAAAGTTTCCAACCAGCTATTAGAAAAACAAAACAAACAAGCAAACAAAAATCAATCAATCAAAGAACCAAGCAAACAAAAATCCGCAGGGAAAAATATCTGCTTAAAATCTGTTCTTTCAGAGGGCGCCCTTTACTGAAACTGTAGAGCTCTAAATTAAGGAAGTAGCAAGCATGATGGTCCCTACCTGGGTGTTTAACCATGCGAATGTTGAGGTGCAGGGACATAATGAATGTTCGGAGGCCTCTGGAATGTTCACACTTGGATTTTACTTTTCTTCTTCTGGGTAGTAAGCCTAGGATCTTGGGCAGTGTTCTGCTGTTGAGCTGCATCTTGAAGGGTTGAGTTGCTATTTTCTTTTTGGTTCATTGTGTTATAAAAGTCTGTGTGAACTCTAATACCAGTAAGGTGTGTGAATTCTTACATGCAGCTTTTTAGGGTTACTTTTCTGAAGAAAAATAACAAAATCAAATTTATGGAGGAACCTCTTCCCCAAATCTATTTTGAGGGCAAAATGTAGATTAGAGAGTTTCTTCCATCATAGGCACACTTCCTCAATAGAAAATGATAGCTCATTGTTCTATGTAAAAATTTTTTTTCTCCTCAGAATTGCTATAGCAAACACTTGTTGTTCTATATGAAGACACATTTAATACTCACTGATACATTTTTGTACCGGAAATCAGAGAAGAAGTCACATCACTAGTCTACACACTGGACAGCAACAGCATCCCCAAGAGCACAGGGTAAAGTTCTGTGTGAACACTTTATGTTTTGTGCTTAGGCTGCCACACATTCTTGGGTCTAGTGTATAAATGTTTAGGAAATTCAAATGCCTTTATACTGAAAGTTGGCATGTGGGTTATCATTCTTTTAAACTCATTAAGAGATTATGAAGTCTGTTTCTTCTTTCAGAACTTTAGTGTTCAGAACATAACACCTTGAGAGTGCTCCCTTTCACACAATTTGCTTGCTTGGTTTTACCTTCAATATTACTTTGGCCCATATTGACTTAAGATATTTGACATATCAAATACTGTTGCTTTCAAAGGTTTCCCAGGCAACTGTAATAATTCATCTGGCTTCCATCAAAAGTGCCCTTGAACTTGCCTCTCATTTTCCTCTATATTGTAACATGTGCTAAAGGAAAAATACCAGAGACTTAATGTACTAGTTTACTACAGATAATTTGGTGAAGAGATGAAACGAAGGATTCGTTTCATGTAAATAACTTGGTCATCTTCCTGGCTTCCTCCTCTGTTGAGGAAAGAGAGAAAGAGAAGAGAAGAGAAGAGAAGAGAAGAGAAGAGAAGAGAAGAGAA
>NW_026587216.1:31831033-31894835 GCF_907164565.1 Psammomys obesus | reverse complement strand
AAGAGAAGAGAAGAGAAGAGAAGAGAAGAGAAGAGAAGAGAAGAGAAGAGAAGAGAAGAGAGGGAAAAAGGTTCCATATTCAGAGTTGGGTTTGGTTCTTACAGTTCCCAGGCTGGATTTTGAGTGTCGAGCCCCCAGTTTGTCCCTAAGTCACTACAGTGCTGCATTGGGACTGACCTGATGTCTTAGGGTTTTATTGCTGTGACCAAGGCAAGTTTTATAAAGGAAAACATTCAATTAGGACTTACTCACAGTCTCAGAGGGTTAGTTCATTATCATCATGGTGGGAAGCATGACAGTGTGTAGGTAGGTGTGGTGCTGGAGAAGGAGCTGAGAGTTCTACATTTGATTTTCAAGCAGCAAGAGGAAGACTGAAACATACCTCCAACAAGGCCACACCAACTCAAATAAGGCAACACCCACTCCAACAAGACCATACCTCCAGTAATGTTACTTCCTTTAAGTCTATGAGGGCCACTTTCATACAAACTACCACATTCCACTTCCTGTTCTCCATAGGCTTGTAAGCCATATCCAACTTTAGAAGTCCCCATAGTCTATAGTAGTGTCAACATTGTTTTTTAAAAAAGTCCAAAATCACTTTGAAGATTCATGGCTATCTTTTAATCATAATCTTCTGTAAAATAAAAATGAAAAGGTAGTTCACATACTTCCAACATAGAATGTCACAGGATATATATTACTGTTCCAAAGGAGAGCATAGTAAGGAAATACTGGACCAAAGCAAGACCAAAAACCAGCTGGGCAGACTCCAAACTCTGTATCTCCATGTCTGACGTCACACTGCTCTTCAGGTCTCCAGTCTTCTTTCAGTTTTGTTGACTGCAACACACTTCTTTCTTGTGGGCTGGTTCCACTCCCTGTTAGCTGTTTTCCTTAGCAGGTACCCCGTGGCTCAGGCATCTCCAACATCCTGGGGTCTTCAGGGCAGTCCAGGCTTCACCTTTACAGCTTCACCCAATGGCCTCTCCAGGCCTCCATGCAGGGATACCTCCAAATCATGTCTTACCTCAGTAGCTTTCCTTAGTCATGGAGGGAGATTGCATAACCTCTTTCTTCTATCATTGACTCTAAAGTCAGAACCACGTAGCTGAATCTGTCAAGTTCTGCTGCTTGCTGGGGCTGGAACTTGTCTCTTTCATTCAGTTACATCTTTACCAGCTTTCTGTTTTTGATGGTTTCTTTCACTGCCTAAGCTCGGCTATCTTAAAACTCTATCTGTAGATAGAGTTCCATCCATGCTGGGATTCACCAGTGCTGGGATTAAAAACATGAACCACCACACCTGGCTCTAAGGTTTTCTTTCTTTTTTTCCTGTCTTTTTTTTTTAATTAATTAATTTGTTACAATTTATTCACTTTGTATCCCAGCTGTAGTCCCCTCCATCTCCTCCCAGTCCTACCCACCCTTCCTCGTCTCCCCTTATGCCTCTTCCCTAATCCATTGATAGTGGAGGACTTCTTCCCCTTCTTTCTGACTCTAGCCTATCAAGTCTTATCAGGGCTGGACGCATCATCTTCCTCTGTGGCCTGGCAAGCCCCCACCCCCCTACCAGGGGTAGGTGATCAAAGAGCAGGCCACTGAGTTCATGTCAGAGACATCCCCTCCCCCCCCCCCCCCTTACTAGAAACCCACTTGGAAACTGAGCAGGAAGTCTAGTTCCTCTCCATGTGTGATCCTTGGTTGAAGTATCAATCTCTGTAGGCCTCCTGGGCCCAAGTTTTTTGGCTTTGTTGTTCTCCTTGTGTAGTTCCTGCCCCCTCCAGGTCTTTCTGTCTCCCCTTCTTCCATAAGGTTTCCTGAACTCTGCCCAAAGTTTGGCTATGAGTCTCAGTATCTCCTTCAATATCCTCATGGGTAGAGTCTTTCAGAGGCCCCCTGTAGAAGACTTCTGTCCTGTTCCTTGTATTCTCCTAGTTCCACTATCTTTCTCCTCTGAATGAAGTTTCAGCCTCTTCCCTAGGGTCTTCTTTGCTGTTTTCGCTTCTTTAGGACTACAGATTTTAGTATGCTTATCCTGTATTATATGGCTAATATTCACTTGTAAATGAGTATATACTATATGTGTCTTTCTGCTTCTGGGTTATCTCACTAAGGATGATATTTTCTGGTTCCCACCATTTGCCTGCAAATTTCATGATTTCCTTGTTTTTAATTGCTGAGTAGTATTCCATTGTGTAAATGTACCACAATTTTTGCATCCATTTTTCAGTTGAGGGACAGCTAGGTTGTTTCCAGATTCTGGCTATTATGAATAATGGTGCTACAAACATGGTTGAGTAAATGTCCTTGTTGTATGGGGTATATCTTTGGGATATATGCCCAGGAGTGGTACAGCTGGATCTTGAGGTAGCACTATTCTTAATTTTTCTAAGGTTTTCTTTAATTCCTTTTCACACATTGCAAGCTTAATTGGTAGGATCTTGCCCTGAGGCCACGACTCCCTTTATTCCATTTAATATCAGGCTGTTCTTTAAACTGTTTATCCCCTTAAACACAGGACTTAGCTGCATTCTACTTCCTGGTGATCCCTTTCCCTCAAATTGTACATTGTATAAGGCTGGATGAGAGGCAGGTTATCGTATTCAGCGGAACAAGGACGCAAATTTAGCTAAGTTTGGTAGCAGGTCTCTGTGGAGGAGCAGTCTCAGGCTATAAACTTTGGAAGGAAGAAGCTGTGTTCTATATTTTTGTGCACACACTGTCAATATCCATGCACAGACCAGGTGAAGGCTTTGCCATCGCAGAGGTCTGAGGCACTGAGAGGGTTGACATGTTGTACTCAATAGTATGCATTACCTCAGGACTTCATCTCCTCCTCACAAGGGGATAGAGCTCTCTGGCCCACAAGGAATTGCCCACCCCCACATTTCTGAGTGATGCTCTCCTGTGGGCTTGGCTGGCTTTCATCCACTGTTGCGTGAGTTCCAGAGTTCATTCTCCTGTAACTTGTCATGAAACCAGGAGCAGAGTCTTACCTCATTCTGCTCATAGGAAAGCACTGTGATCACCCCCTCAGGAGTTCCTAAAGTTGAGAAGTCTGGATCAGTCACCCTGTAGTGGTTGCTGCTGCTGCTGCGGCTGATCCTCCTTCTTCTATTGACTATATTGTGCCTTCTTTAAGAGAGTGCAGCTCATCTAAAGGATAGTACAACCTTACCTCCATTTTTTCTCTTTTCATTTACTTTAGCTCTTGTTTTCAAAGCTGGTTGTATAGCTCCTCTACTTTTATATTTAATCTTCAGATCCTAGAGTTGAATTCTTTAATGGAACAGATTGCTTTTCTAAGACCAGACTTCTGTAGAATTGTTCCAGTTAACATCACATTGAATCAAAGTTTAGAGAACTGTCCTGATCAATGATATGTTATCTGGATCATGCCTGTAAGTATGACCACTCTTGTTTCTTTCCTCCTCCATGCTTTCCACCCTTTCTTCAGTATTCATTATATTTTGTTCTTTCTAGAATACTGATGGGTACTTAAACATTTCATTGCACTATGCCTAAGCAGATAATTGAAATTTAGGGACCGGAATGCCATTTTAATAAGGACCTTTTTCTGTATACAGGAAAGCATATGTGACATGGCACTTGTATTAGCAGTCATTTAGTTGCTTTGTTTTATGGACCTGCGGTGACTGATTTGAGTAATCCTTGGCTTGTTAAAATTAACATAGATAAATAGACCTTTATAGTAGGAAATGTAGTTTACAGGATGTGAAACAATCAATTTGAATAAATATTTGCTATTTGTTTTCACAAAAGTTTTAATCCTAAAAGAGAACTCCGACCAAAAAAAGGATGTAGCAGGATCAGTGAAACAGGTGGTACGAGTCATATCACTTTTAATTGAGAGGCTTCTGTGTGCTTTGGCCGAGACTGCGCTACACAAAGGTAGATTTAGAATTCCTTAAGCTGAAATCCAGCTGGAAAGTTCTTTATCAGATGGGTGTGTTTGACCATTCATAACCTGTTTGTACATTGAGAGCATTGATGTTAAGTTTTGACATATAAGTCACAGTTTAAAAACCTCTGAGGGGTATAGGACTCCTGATATGGACAGTTATTCCAGAGCCAGGGGATTTTGTGCAAAGCTAATTTGTATAACAGAGAATCAGTCTTTCACTGTAGCATTTTGCTATCATATTTCAGTAACTGAATGAACATTCTGAATTAATAAGCATGACGTTTGTGTAAGCTAAGGACTAGTCTAAGCTCTGCATTCATTGATGGGAGTCTTAAGCAAATGCCTTTTTTTCATCAGCTTGTTCAAAAAGCATAAACACCATCATGAGCTTGTTCCAGGCAGGAACATTAGCCTGGTTAACACACATATTGGCTCTAAACAAAGTGACTTGAAGTTAAGGCTGCATGTTGTTTTCAGTGCTTGGTAGAATTGGAATGGATTCTTTTTTGTATGTATTTATACTTCTTTCATACAGAAAAAGTTTGAGCACTAAAGACAATCAGTAGGGTTTGCTTTTTTATTTTTTTTTTGGCTAAGGCTTTGATTAAAACTGTACCAGATGATTGGTATTTGTTACTTTAGGAGACCATATAAAAGTGGTAGAAATATGCAAGGATGATCTACTTATAAACTTCTCAGTGTGCTAAGAAAAACAGAAGCTTGTGGGGGAAGGTTTGGCTCACCATCTTTCCCCACAGTTCTGCATTGTCTCTTGTTCCAGTTAGCTCATATTCACAGCGCTGGGTTGTAGGATATTGTCTTGTTGTGTGTCATTTCCTCCTCCTTTCTTTCTTTTTTGCATTATTTGCTTTTTCTTAAATGTTAGAGCTGGTGGGAAGCCAGAGAAAGACACCAGGTATGTGTGCTCTCTGGTCTGGGGAGTGCTGCTCTGCCTAGGCTCTGTTCATCCTTCATTCTTTTAACCAGTGTGCAATTGCTTCCCGGAGTCAGGCCAAGTCTCAGAACTCTGAATGTGCTGTCTCATTTAATCCTTTCAAGCGCCCTTACAGACAGTGATGCGTACCTCTGTTGCACAGGTGAAGAAAGTCATGTTTCTTCAAGAAATAAGGAAGGCTCTTCAGGAACATGGAACTGATCTGTGTTTAGCTGCAAAACAAATTCTCAATTTTGATTTACTATAAAATTGATTTTTATTTGTCAACAGCTTGCTGTAGTCCTGCAACATCTGTTTTTCTGCATTTTGAGCACCATTATATTAATAATGGTTTTTTCGCAATGTTTTCTACAGGAAGATAATCTACCATGATCTTTTTTATGGCTAGCTATATTAATAAATGATGGTTTATAGTTCTTTTCAGCATCACGATAATCATTAGGATTGTTATAAATATTTAATTTTTTAAAAATTTCATAACAAGGCAGTAATAGATCCCATTCAGAACTGATAAACCCAGACTGATATGAAATTATTTTATTATTTAAAGATAGTATAGAAACTATGAAAAGATTTATATCAGTGTTTGGATAGATACCTTTTTTTTTTTGCTTTTTTAAAATTAACTTTTATTAATTACACTTCATTCACTTTTGTATCCCCCCTGTAGCTCCCTTCCTCCTCCCCTCCCGATTCCACCCTCCCTCCCTTTTCTTCACGCATGCCCCTCCCCAAGTCCACTGATAAGGGAGGTCCTCCTCTCCTTCCTTCTGATCTTAGTTTATCAGATCATATCAGGAGTGGCTGCATTGCCATCTTCTGTGGCCTGGTAAGGCTGCTCCTCCCTCAGAGGGAGGTGATCAAAGAGCAGGCCAATCAGATTATGTCAGAGGCAGTCCCTCTTCCCATTACTATGGAACCCACTTGGACACTAAACTGCCATGGGCTACATCTGTGCAGGGGTTCTAGGTTATCTCCATGCATGGTACTTGGTTGAAATATGAGTCTCTGGGAAGACCCCTGTGTTCAAATTTTCTGGTTCTATTGCTCTCCTTGTGGAGTTCCTGTCCTCTCCAGATCTTACTATTTCCCCACTTCTTATCACTGACAATGTTTGTCTGCCTGGACATACACTCCTGGTTCCTGGTCACCAATGTTTCTGTTTTTCTTGTATAGTTTGTAGTTTACTGAGACAGGTTCATTTCCTATTTATGTTGTTGATGTTTAAATCACTTGAAACTGTATTAAGACTTAGGAGGAGTGACTCAGCAGGATGGCTGATGACAGCCTGCCTAACACTGTCCCCTTTTAACACTGTCCTCATTCAAGAAATGACCACAACAACTATTAAGTAATTGTTTTCACCACAGTGATTCAAAGAGAGGTCTGGAGTACAATAGGACAGTAGCAAAATTAAAGGATGTAGAAAACTCTGGAGGAGAAGAAATTCCGCTTTTTTTTTTTTTGTTGTTGTTATTGTTTGTTTGTTTGTTTCCCTCACCCAGAAGTCAGGATTCCCTCAAACCTGGGGCGACTTTTCTCAGTAGAGGAAGGCTAGCAAAAGTCTCTATCAGCCCCTACAGGTGGTCTTCACAACCAGAGATTCCTACAGCCCTCCCACGTGAGCCCAGCCTACAATTATAGGAGGAGTCGACACTGTTCAGGAGAGGGAGTTCCATGTTGTACCATGCTGCCTCTTCTTTCATACAGACTATTATTGCTAGAGCACATACATCAGCTTGGACCACTGATGGCCACTACACTCTTTTACTCTGAAGTCTTCGCTGTCATTGCTTCTCTCTCTTCCTCTCTTCCAGCTAGAGAACTGCTAGAGAACAAGCTTTATAGAAGTCCCTCTCATATCCCACATCCTGGTTGCTACTGTACTTTTCCTTCCCTTGGCTACATAGAACCTGGGCCCAGCAGATCAGCTATGGCCTTTTGGCACCTGATCCAGTGTAGTTCCTGACTCCCTGGGACTGAGGGCTTTAGCCCAGGAGGACAGTCATTATCTTGGCACCCACATGTGTGATGCACCCTGACCCTGATTACCAGGAGCTCCATACAGCGGAGCAGCTGCACCCTTAGTGTCTGAGAGGCTCTGCTGTCCTGTCCTCTTGGCTGATCTGTGACACACCGCTCTCTAGGCGAAACAGCTGCAATGCCCCCTCTTCATAGATCTGGGATCCAAGCAGCTGGGGACTCCACTGAGGTCTGAAGCCCTCATTTCATTTCTCCCTAACCCCTAGGACTTAATTCACAATTGCACGATGCATTTCTGGGCATGAACTGCTGTCCCTAGCCCTGTAGTACTGTGAGATATCCTCCTGGCCCACCAGTCCTAGAGTGGAGGCTGCAGCAGCCACTGCCACGCGGACAGCTGTAGCCATGGCCAAGGCCCAGCCTGAAGTGGGAGCTGACCCTTCTCAAATTCATCTTTCACTGTGGCTGTGAGTGTGTGTGCTTTGTCATTGCCTGCCTTGAGGAAATGAACTATGAGTTCTGGGTCTGGGGCAGCACCCTGACCACATCTTCCTTCGTGGGGGTTGGTGCTGTGGGGCCCATCTACCCCCACTGTAATGTCACAGATTCATACCTTGCTGTGCCCCTCATCTCTTCAGTGGAGTCTGATGACTTGAACTTATCGTCTTGGAGAGGCTCTGTGGGGTTATCATCTGGCAGCAGGCTGGCCAGACAGATGGCTAAAGTTTTATAGAATCTCATACAGGCCTGGGCCAGGAGAAGTGGTTAATAATATGTTATTTGGAGTTTGTACATCCACCTCCCTGGGTCCTCCTCAGGAGGGTCTCTACAGAGTTTGGAATGATTAAAAACAGTTCCTATCCCAAAATCAGTTTGTCAGCATCTTATACTTGCCAGGCTATAGTGGCAGCTGCCTGCAAACAAGCCAGCTATCTGGCAGAAACAGGATCAAGACTTTTGCATTGCCAGTGCTTGCCTGCAGGAAATGAGCACATTGGCCACTGGCCTCTTCTAAAGTACCAGTTGCTGAGCAAGGATCTCTTTCTTTAATCACATGCATAGAATGGAAGTCCTTTTTCTACCCCCCCAACCCAGTGTCTCTAACTTCCCTCTCTGGGATTTTTTTTTTCTTTCTTTTAGAGTCATGGGTATTGTAAACCTTTTGGGCAATCTCTTATCACAGAGGGGCCTGAGCGCTCTCCCATCTCAGGGGTTGAGAACAGCCATTAGAGAAGCCTAGGGGCGGGACCTATCCGGTGAAGCCTGGAGGGCTTACATTTAGTCATCCACAAGAAGGCACAGGTCATGCACCAGAAAAAGTCACTGGTCAATACAAAGAAACTGGTAAGGGATGGTTGGGGTCTCCCCGTCATCATGTTTCAGATGGCTTGAACTATCACTGGACTACCAATTCCAAAAGATTTCACAGAAGGTCTGGAATTTTTTGTATAAGCAGCTGCAGCTGCCACAGCCAGTTACTGCTGGAAGGGTGGGCGGGGTTTGGAGGGTTGGGTGCTGAGTGTGGCCTCTAAGCTTGCAGGAAGTGGTGCATTGTCCAAGGACGGCAGCAGCTGCAGTCCTATGACAGCTTACTCTTCCCTGTGCTTTAGATCTGTTTCCTCAACCAAGAGAATGACAGAAACACACAGAGAGACACATAGACACACAGGGAAATAACCAGGGGTAGCTACCACATATTCATACACCTGAACAAACCAGGGGTGTCTAGTGACAGTCTCACCTGGACCTCAGACATTAGATCAGCAGCCATGGCTGGCCTCTCCTTTGTGCCCTAAACAGAAGGTACCTTAGCCAGACTTACTTTTAGAGGTGATAGACTATGTAACTTTTTATTTTATTTCTTTTTGGGGTAGAGGTGTCTGATTCCCCCAAAGTGTTAGTTTGCAATTGATCAGAGGGAGTCCTGTGATTCCGGACTGTCTTAGGTTGTGCATCCTCTAGGAGTTTCTTGACTGGAGCATTCTTCCCCACTTTAGGGTCTCTGAGATACCACTTGTCTCAAGGTTTGGTTTCTAGAGATCGTGCTGTGGCTTACAGTATTCATCAGAGAAGACCACTTGGACACAGGTTTAAGCCAACAGACAGTCTTTATTAGCTGCCCAGTGATGACACTCAGGAACCTGAGTGCAGTCCTGAGCCTTTTTCAGGGTGAGCTTTAAGCACAAGGTTCACACACATCAGTTCGCAAGAACAGTTAGCTGGAAGTAGAACAACAGAAGCCAGAAAGCAAGGTTAGTACATTTAGGGACCTGCTAGAACTGAGCACTTTGATGGACTAGGTCTTTATTCTGATTTTGGTTGGTGTTGCTGCCTACATGCTGGGTTCTGAGGCTTGAATGGTACTTCCATCCTGGTATCAACTGTGTGAGGGCCAGGGGTCTATAGCCAGGGGTAGGGGAAGGAAACCACTGCTCTTGTATTGTGTTTTCACCAGTAGGAGATCTGGAGACATCACTGCACCTTGAGCCCTCCTGGTGCTCAAGTTGCCATTGGTTCCTTTAGGCTCCTACACTTGAACAACAGCTGCCCCTCTATTCCCAGCTAGCAACATATTTCTAGATGCAAAAATGAAACTCTTCCCTTATTTTAGAACATATGTAAAAGCCAAGTCTAAATGGAGAAAAGACCTGCAACCATAGGACTCCTGAAAGAGAACATAAGGGAAAGGACCTGTGGCCTTGGCCTTGGTAATGATGTTTTGGAGTGACAAAAACGAACACTATAACAAAAACATGTAAAAGGAATTCAGACCAATGAGAGAGCTGCTTCACACAAAGAAACAGAAGAAGAGACAGTGTACAGGATAGCAGAATCTAGTTGCAAACCACAGATTGGATGCAGGGCTGCTACTCACCATTTGTAAAGAACTCTTACAACCCAAAGCAGCAGTGTTTGAAAATGGGCAGAGAACCTAAGCAGACACTACTCTGGAGTAGACACTAAAAAGTGCCAATGTATACAAGATGCTTTTCATCATTAATCATCAGAGGAGTGCAAGTCAGGCCAAATGAGAGTGGATTTGGGTATGCATTTAAAGGTGTATCAGTATGTTCATACCGAAGTTCACGGCACTATTTTCATAATAACTAAGAGGTAGAAGCAACCTGTGTCTGCTGGTGGATGACTGGATAAGGAAACCGGCATGTCTACATAATGGAACATTATTCAGTCTCATAGGGAAGGAGATTCTGCTGTTTAGAACATGGATGGACCTGATTAACATTATGCTAATTTAAATAATAAGACACTGAAGAATTGCATGACCTACTTATATGTGAAATCTAGAAAAAGAGAAAGGAATGATCACACAATGATGAGAATCACATGGGAGTTACCAGGTGTGCTTTGTGTGTGGTCTCTCTCTCTATCTCTGTTTCTCTCTGTCTATCACTGTCTCCCTCCTTCCCTCCTTCCCTCACTCCTCTCTCTTTCTCTCTCTCTGTCTATCTCTGTGTAGAAGCCATGTAGGGGAAAGAATGAAAAATAGCAAATACATGAGATGGGCATATCTTCAGACCTTACCCATAGTGCAAAGTCTGTAGTTGGTAAAGTTATGCTGTATTAGAGGTATTTGTTAAATAAGTAGATTTTAGCTCTTCTTGTCACAAAGCAGTAACGTAGGATGACTGATGAACTGATGAACTCCAACAAGCATATATCTCTGCATATAATATCACATATACACAATACAACTTGTTTTTAAAAACTCAGAAATTCTGTATCCATTTTATTTTTTGCTTCCACTTTATCTTTACACATTGTATAGACATACATATTCTGTGTGTTTCTACACTCCACTTTTATAGGTACTCTTTCTAGTAATTTTATGGACATTTTCATGAGTTTCATTTTTCAGTCTAGGGTCAGAGAAATGTTTACTGTCTACCACCAAGTTTGTTTGAATACTACAATTAGCCTGGGTTTTGATGTGTGTGCGTCACTTTGGGCAAGTGTGGCTGATGACCAGGGAGGACTGAGAGTCCTGCTGTATGTCTCATGGTTTCTTGTATTTGGATCCTGACCAGCATGTCAGTTTCCTTCTCCCTTTCTTAGTTTCTTCCCATGGGCTAGTAGAAACTGAGTTCCTATAACATTCCTTCTCTTTTCCAGTCAGCCTTTATATCCATGATATCTGGTTCTGGTACACTTGAGTCACAGTCTAGTTTTCTCTATGAGATTTCTAGAATCTTTTATTCTCTCAGTGGCTCCTTAGCTCCACTTCTGTAACGAAATACAAAAATTTCACTAATGTCTTCCTAGACCACCTAGGCCTCACTGTCTTTCACAACAGGTTTTCAGGTTTCCAGAACACTAAATCATGTTATTCATACACACACACACACACACACACACACACACACACACACACACACACACAGAGAGAGAGAGAGAGAGAGAGAAGGAGGGAGTAGGAGAGAGGAGGGGAGAGAATGAGTCACTGCTCCTCCTCTTTGTTTATGTGCTCAGTGTCGGCCCTCAGTGTGCAGCGGCTGGTGGATGCTCAGAAAATCCCAGAAACATAGTGGTTCTTCAGTAAATTGCTGCTGAGAGACAGCAGTGTGGGTCAGACTGCGATGGTGGCTCTGGAATGCAGAAGGAACTCTACATCCTGCTTTGGCACAGTGAAGACAGTGACATTCTTATTTACAAACTTGCTCTGAGAGGCCTCACAGACTCATGCTGTGCACTGTTTGGTCCCCTGGCCATATGGTTCAGAAACATTATTTTCAGGGTCATCCATTCTCGTGTCCTGGATTGTTGCACCTGCTGCTATTTTGTTAGTTTCTCTTCCCTTAGTTGGTCAATATATTCATTTTCATTCCCCAGCAAATTATTCGAAGCACCATCGTCTGGTTTGAGAAAGGCTATCCATTCACTCATGTGGCAAGCACTTTATTAAGAAATCTTTATTCCAATGAAAAGACGAGAAAGCTTCAATAGGAACACAATGAAGGTCACAGCAGTGAATTAAGTGGTGTGCTCGGTCAGTGTTCCTGTGGCAGGAATGAAACTATGAGACAGAAATTGTAATCATTAGCACATATTAGCCATACAAGTTATTGGGATTTTCTGATATTTCCATATATCATGAATTAATCCTCCCCAACCTCCCTTCTGCCCTTTCTAACTCCCTTTTCTTCCCTCTTACCAGGACCCTTCAGAGTCCCCGGCAGTTATTCTTTTACTTTCAAATCAGCTTTTGTTGTTGTTGTTGTTCTTTTTAGTTTCCGCATAGAGATCAAGCAGGAGTTATCTGTGTCTGACTTATTTTGCTAATATGATGTTCCCCAGGTTCTTCCACCTTCTGATTTTATGAGAATCACCCCAAGTGAATGTCCCCATGTTTTAGAGTAAACAACAAATGGAGCCAATCTAGGCTAGGATTTGGAAAGAAAGGAAAGAAGGTTTAAATATCTTCCATGGATGAGACATTTATGGAGAGTGAGGACTAGAGACTTCTCTAAAAACATTTCCCTCCATGTTTTGAAATCTCCTGTCTGCTTGTATCCTTTTTTGTCCAGGTGACACTATA
The DNA here is from genome assembly GCF_907164565.1 of Psammomys obesus. Taxonomy (NCBI): domain Eukaryota; kingdom Metazoa; phylum Chordata; class Mammalia; order Rodentia; family Muridae; genus Psammomys; species Psammomys obesus. Next base: position 31,882,415 of record NW_026587216.1, on the reverse strand, counting down.
GTAAACTCCTCATTTTTACAATTTCCCCCAAAGAATTAATTTCTTTTTCTTTTAGAGATAGATGGAACAGGGAGGTACAATACAACGCTAAAGAAAAATCTGATGGAATCGGCAGGGCTTTTAAAGGGGGTAGCTGTGGGGTACGGGAGACACTGGGTAGGATCCCCCAAATACAGAAAGAAGAGCCCAGAATCCCTGGGAGAGCAAAGTGGTGCCTCTGACATTTTGCTAGAGAACCCTGAAGAGGGTGATGGCTGTCATGGAAGGTTTGCGACCAGGAAGGCATGAGGAGTATGTTTAGGTTCTCTTGCCAGTACCCTGCGTTGTAGAGGAGGGAGAGTGGACTGCATGTGTGCCTGTGGGTGCAGCTATGTGTTACGTTGTCCAAGAGTCTCCGCAATTATTTCACAACGTTTTTCTTTCCCTTAAATGTGCACCGTCAGAGCCCTGTTGTGAGTAATTTGGTGTTTGCTAAGGGGAACACTCTAGTTTTTGTAGAATCAGTACAAAATAAGATTTACATGTTATACTGCATTTGATGCAGCATGTCAGATCCTATGTCTGTATCATAATGCTGCTCCACATACACTCTCCTCCCTTCCTCATTAGAGACTACCAGTCCCCGTGGCTCTAATCATTGCTCATTTTTTCCCAAGAAAACAGAGAATGATAGGTTGCATTGCTAACATTTTGTATCATAAGTCAATTGACTCAGTTTTGCATGAAGTGAACCTCTTTACATATAGCTCTCATAGGGAAGTAGGAAGAAAGTGGGTTAGTACTTACTAAGACCTTGGAAACACATAGTTAATACACACTGGACTTTATCCATTAAATTAAGGTCAATAATGTCATACCAGTATTTTTTCTGTTATACTGGAGTTTTTCTTTTCTCAGTTCGCGGCAGGTGATTTTCTAGCTAGCCTTATGCCACATGCTCTTTTTCCGCAGCAGAGTGAATTGATCAGTTCCATCAATATTCTGCCCTTGACCCCCATCATCTACTTTATGACTTGTGTTACCAGTTGTGTCAATTACTTTTCTATGACCAAAGCAATTGATAGAATAGAGTTTATTTTCAGCTTATGGTTCCAGAGGGATAAGAGGCCCTTATCATTATGATAGAGAAGCACGATGAAGTCAGGAATGGCAACTGGAGCATCTGAGGGCTCATATATCAAACCATAAGCACTGACCTTGGAATGGTCCAAATCTTTAAACTCTCAATATGTGTCCCAATGCCATACTTTTCTCCAGCAAGGCCATACCTCCTAAGCTTTCCCAATCTGAGGACCAAGCATTCACATGCCTGAGATTATGGCAGCCATATCATTCAAATTACCACATTACTATTCATCAGTATAACACATATTTACCAGCAGTCTTTGTCTTAGTTAGGGTTTTATTGCTGTGAAGAGACACTATAACCAACCACAGCAACTCTTATAAAGGAAAACATTTAATTGGGGCTGGCTTACAGTTCAGAGGTTTAGTCCATTATCATCATGACAGGGAAGATGGGGGCATGTAGGCAGATATGGTGCTGGAAAGGCAGCGGAGAGTTCTACATCTGGATCTGCAGGCAGCAGGAAGAGAATTGAGCCACCTGCCTGGACTGAGCATCTGAGACCTCAAAGCTTGAGTGATACTCCTCCTTCAACAAAGCCAACAAGGCTACACCTCCTAATAGTGCCATTCTCTGTGGGGGTCATTTTTATTCCAACCATCAGAGTACTCCTTGCTAGGATACTGTGCCAAGTTTGTTGTCTTCCTCTAATCCTAACATAAATGATGTGAGGTAGATACTGATTTAGTTGTGCTCTAAGTGCCAAGTACAAATATTGGTACATAGATAATCCTCAGAAGATGTCTTGGTAGAATGAATTCTTGCTTGGCAAAGGAGGAAATCAATGTTTAGAGATGCTAAGTAATTTTCAGAAATTTAATAGTATGGTTTGAATATCCCTCCAAAAACCCAACCCAAAATTTAATCACCATTGTTAAGAGATACACTCACCCCTGATGATGCAGCCTTGCCAGGCCATGGAGGAAGAGGATCCAAGCAGTCCTGATGAGACTTAACAAGCTGTGGGCAGATGCCAATAATGGAGAACTCCCCCTTTCAGTGGACTACGGCAAGGGGATGAGAGCAAGAGGGAGGGTGGGTGGAACTGGGGGAGTTGAGGGAAGAGGCTTCAGTTGGGATATATAGTGAATAAATTATGAAGAAAAAATTTTTAAAAAATGGAAGGAAGAAAGGGATATAATAAATGATGTGATTTTTTTAAGTTAAAAAGAATTATTTATATTAAAAATTAAAAAATGAAAAAGAGGTGGGCCATTAGTAGGTAATTTGGTGACAGGGCTCTGCCTTCATGATTGAATGAATTTTATCATGCGAATGGGTTAGGTATCTGTAAAGTGAATTTGTTAGGAAACTGAGTTCAGCTGATTTCTTCTTTGTTGTTATGTATTTTCATTTGTTATTATATTGAGTGAAGGCTTTGCTAGATCCCAGTGCTATATTCTTTGACTTGCCAGACTTTAGAGCTGTGAACCAAAACCCTTCATTGTTTATACATTATCTAGAGGATGGTGTTCGTTGATAGTAGCAGAAAGTGAACTAAGATCATTGCTAAACCTAGAATTCAAAATGGCACATTTTGTCTCCTCAATGTGACAGCCTGTGTGCCCTTGGAAGTTCCCCTTCCTTCTCTTTCTGCCATTCAGAACTTTTTTTAATTAAAATTTTATTTTTTTTTATTATTTACCATTTATTAACTTTGTATCCCAGCTGTAACCCCTCCTTAATTCCCTCCCAATCCCACCCTCCCTCCCTCATCTCCTCCCTGCCCCTCTCTAAGTCCACTGATAGGAGAGGTCCTCCTCTCCTTCCATCTGACCCTAGCTTATCAGGTCTCTTCAGGACTGGCTACAATGTCCTCCTCTGTGGCCTAGCAAAGCTGTTCCTCCCTGGAGGGTGTGTGTGTGTGTGTGTGTGTGTGTGTGTGTGTGTGTGTGTGTGTGTTAAGAGCCAGCCGTTGAGTGCATGTCAGGAACAGTCTATGCTCCCTTACTAGGGACCCCACTTGGATACTGAGCTGCCATGGGCTACATCTGTGCAGGGGTTCTAGGTTATGTTCATGTATGGTCCTTGGATGGAGACCGTTCAGAGTTCTTCACTGCTCATCCTATGCTACGAGTAATAGTTAACTTCCACCTTGTATAACTTTTCTTATTTCTGTGACAAGAATCAACTTCCGTGTTTATTTTGGCTCACAGACTGAGTATAATCAATTATGGTGGTGAAATAATGGTGCAGGAGCTTTAGGCAGCTGGCACATTAGCAATAGAAAGAGATCAGTGTTGGTGCTTAGTTTGCTTTCTCCCATTTACGTAGCCCAAGACCCCAGCCCAGGACCCCAGCCCAGTGCCTCAGCCCAGAACCCCAGCCCAGGAAGTGGTATCTCCCATAGTAGGGTGGGTCTTTGCACTTCAGTTAACTCAATCTAGAAATCCCTTAACAGGAGTGTCCAGAGGTTTGTCTCCTTGGGGATTCTAGATCCTCTCTTGTTAGCAATTAGCACTGCCATCACAGCTCCACCCCTTTGTAATCTTGACATCCACATCATTTTTAATCTTCTACCCCTTGTCCACATAGACTCATAGATAATCTCAATACAAAATACACCCAATCTGGCTTCTAAGATCCCCATCGTTGCTTATAGTTCCAACACTGTTCAAAAGTATAACTTCAGAGTCTCTTCTAAGACTATGGAAAACTCCTTTAAAATATTTTTATTATTTCCTTGATTATTTTATACAATGTGTTTTTTATTTTTAAAATTGAAAGTAGATATTCTTCCTTTTTTGTTCAAGACAGGGAAAGTAGATATTTTTTCATACAACATATTCTGATTATTTCCCCCTCCTGCAATTTGGCCTAGGTCTCCCCACCTCCCAGTCCACCCAAACCCACACCCTTTCTTGTTTTCATTAGAAAAGAAACAGCCATCTACTACTACTAGAGAATATTATTACTATAAAATTAAAAATTGAACCTGAATATGACAAAACAAATAAATAGAACAAAAAAGAGCCAAGGAAAAAGTACAAGAAACACATATGGATGCAGATACAAACACATCACCCCCCTCCCTGAAATCCATAAAACCATGAAGCTGGAAGCCAGAAGCAAAAGGCTTATAACAAACAACAAAAAACAAACAAACAAAACAAAAAGCAACCCCTTCTACTTAAGTAGGTTTCTGTACAAATCCTCAAATAGCCCTCATCTTATCTTTTCCTCCCCTTATTTCCTTCCTTACACTCACTTTCCTGCCCCTCACCATTTGATTCCCCTATTCCAGTCCCCATTCCCATCAATCCTACTTATCTATTTTATATTACATTCCTAGGGAAACGCTTTTGAGTCTTCCACCCCAGCTCTTTACTCTGTACCTAACATCTATGGTTATTCAGATTATAGCTTTCTTATCAAAGACTTACCATCTAATAACTGCATGTAAGTAAACACATACCATATTCATCTCTTTGAGTCTGGCTGACTTTACTCAGGGTGACTTTTTTCTTCATTCATTAATTTATTTGACCACTTTACAGCCTTTCGAAGCCCCTTTCCTCCCAGTTCCACCCTCACACCGCCTCCCCATTCCCCCTTCCCTTCTCCTCAGAGATGGGGCCTGACCATGGGTAACAACCTACCCTGGGACATCAAGCCACAGCAGGACTAAACACATCCTCTTCCAATGAGGTCAGGCAAGGCAGTTCAGCTAGGAGAAAGGGATTCAGTGGCAGGCAATAGAGTCAAGAGACGGCCCCTACTCCAATTGTGAGGAGATGCCCAGCTGCACATCTATTACATATGTGTAGGGGGTCTAGGTCCTGCCTTGCATGCTCTTTGGTTGGTGGCTCAGTTTCTGCGAACCCCCATGGGCCCAGGTTAATTGACTCTATAGATCTTCTGTGGTTTCCTTGACCCCTCCAGCTTCCTTTATCCTTTTTCCACTCTTCCACAGACGCCTTGAGCTCTGTCTATTGTTTGTCCTGGGTCTCTGCATCTCTCTCCATCAGCTGCTGGAGGAAGCCTCTTAGAGGACAGCTATGCTAGGCTCTTTGATTCACAACGTTGGTTAGTTTCATTATTTATGTTGAGTTTCTGTCTCAATGACCTGTCCTTTTGTGAGAGTGGGGTGTTAAAGTCTCCCACTATTAATGTGTGGGGTTCATTGTGTGATTTAAGCTTTAGTAATGTTTCTTTTACAAATGTGGGTGCCCTTGCATTTAGGTTGATGTCATCTTGGTTGATTTTTCCTCTGATGAGTATGAAGTGTCCTTCTCCATTTCTTTTGAGTACTTTTGTTTGAAAGTCTATTTTACTAGATTCTAGAATAGCTACCCCTGCTTGTTTCTCATGTCAATGTGCTTTGAAGACCTTCTTCTAGCTCTCTACTCTGAGGTAATGTCTGTCTATCTTTGAGGCTGAGGGGTGTTTCTTGTATGCAGCAGAATGATGGATCCTGTTTTCATATCCACTCTGCTAGCCTATGTTTTTTTTTTTTTTATTACGGAGTTGAGTCCATTGATGTTGAGAGATATTAATGAGCAATGATCGTTTTTATTAAAAAATGGTATTTTTAATATTGGTGGTAAGTTTGTGTGGTTCTCTTCTTTTGTTTTTGCTAGTGTGAAATAATTTATTTTCTGTGTTTTCTTGGTTGTTGTTACCCTGGTTGTGTTGGAGTTTTCCTTCTAGTATCTTCTGTAGGCCTGGAATTTTACTCAGATATTGCTTAAGTTTAGTTTTGTTGTGGAAGATCCTTTTTCCCCCATCTATAGTGACTGAAAGTTTTACTGAGTATAGTCATCAGGGCGGGAATCTGTGTTATCTTATAGTCTGCAAGATAATCTGCCCAGGGTCTTCTGGCTTTTAAAGTCCCTGGAGAGAAGTCTGGTGTAATTCTAATAGGTCTGCCTTTATATGTTACTTGGCCCTTTTTCTTTGTGGCTTTTATTATTCTTTCTTTGTTCTGTACATTTAATGTTTTAATTTTTTTATTATTTTTATTATTTTTTTTTATTTTATGGGCATCAGTGTGAATGTGTCAGATCCCTTAGGACTGGAGTTCCATACAGTTGTTAGCTGCCATGTGGGAGCTGGGAATTGAACCTGGGTCCTTTGGAAGAGCAGCTAGTGCTCTTAACCACTAAGCCATCTCTCGAGCCCCTAGTGTTTTAATTTTTAACGTGGCTGGAGGATTTTCTTTTTTTGGTCCAATCTATGTGGTGTTCTTTATGCTTCTTGAACAACTATAGGCATCTCTTTATTTAGGTTAGGAATTTTTTTTTTTTTAATGATTTTGTTAAAGATAATTTCTGGGCCTTTGAGTTGGGATTCTTCTTCTATTCCTATTATTAGGTTTGCTCTTTTTATGGTGTCCCAAATTTCCTAGATGTTTTGTGTTAGAAATTTTTTAGATTTAGCATTTTCTTTGACTGATGTTTCAATTTCTTCTGATATATCTCTTGTGGTCTGTTGGTGACGCATACGTCTGTAGTTCCTGTTCTCTTTCCTAGTTTTTCCAGGATTGCCTTAGTTTATTGCTTCTATTTTTCTTTTCAGGTCCTGATGGCTTTACTCACTTCCTCTATTTCTTTGAATGTTTTATTCACTTCCTGTTTAAAGGCCTTTGTCATCTTCATAAGATAGGTTTTAAGGTCATTTTCCTGTGTTTCGGGTGTGTTAGGATATGCAGGGCTTGCTGTGGTAGGATAGCTGGGTTCTGGTTGTGCCGTGTTGCCCTGGATTTTGTTAAGTTTTTTTTATGCTGTCCTTTAGCCCTCTGGTTGTCCCTGGTGTTGTTAGGCTTGCAGGTCCCTATTAGTCTCTGATGGCTTTAGCTTCTGGTAGTTGCTGATGGCTGCCTCCTCTGAGCTTGCAGGCAGAGCTGGGCCCTGGGAAATGCCACACAGAGTTCATTGAACAGACCTTCCTGCTGCTGATAGTTCCCAATGGCTGCAGTCTCTGTAACTGCAGGCAGGGCTGGGCCCGGGCAATCATGCACAGAGGTTGCAGGGCAGACCTCAGCACTGCTGGTGCTGCCTCTGGGATTGCAGGCAGAACTGGAACCCGGGAACTGGCATGTGGAGGGCCCGGGGCAGACCTCACCTCTGCTGGTAGTCTCCAATGGCTGCTGTCTCCGAGACTGCAGGCAGAGCTGGGGCCCAGTAATTGGCATGCAGAGGTCATGGAACAGTCCTTATAGTCCCTAGATGGCTGCTGTTTCTGGGATTGCAGACAAAGCTGGGACCTGAGACAGTGAATATTGTTGATGTGTTCACCTTCTTATTTTTATTCCGTTCAGAACCCCGGTCCATGAATGGTGTTACCTGTATTTAGAGTAGATCTTCCCACTAAAACCAACCTAGAACCCCCATCCCCAGATGTTCTCAGAGGTTTGTCTTCCAAGTTGTTCTAGGTCATGTCAAGTTGACAATATTTACTACCATACACCTATTCTTTAGGGTCTGATTTCTGTGTGTGGCTTTAGTCTTCCTTCTCCTTTCTTTCTCGATGGTCTGTTTGCAGTTATGTCATACTACGTAAGGTGTCTGTCTTGTGTCTCTCTGCGTTTGTGTGTGTGTTTGCATAACTCAGTGGTACATCATCTCTGTGGGTAAGACAAGGCTTTGTTTACTAGATGTGAAGGAAACATTTGTGAAATCACATGGAACTTTCATGGGAGAATAAGGGGGGTCTTGAACATGAGTCTGTACCAGAGGAAAGCTGGTAGCTGGCTGAGGCCCTGGCACCTGGTAGGAGAGAAAGATAGTAGCATGGGCCAGCTGGCTAAGCAGGACACAAAGACAAACTTTGCCTTGTTCACAATAGGCAAAAGGCTGGTCCTGAGTACACACCACATCTTTTTATAAGTAAAACAATTGTATTCATGGTGAACTAGCAAGAGGAAGATACAACAGGTGCCAAAGCTGAATAGGCATTGTTATTCATTTATTAATTGGAAACTGACCCTAGATTTTGTTTCTTCCTTTCCTATCAAGGGGCCTCTGCTGAGTGTAATTTTTACTTTTTAGTGCTGTCTGCACCTGTGGCCTTTGGACCTACTATTTATGACAGATGGGCCCGGCTGTGTTTGCACCATTTAGTGGCTTCTCTCCTCCTGCAGCACTCCATGCTGCCATCACTGGCTCAGGCCCAGTGGGCATGTTTGCTGGTAAAGGTTTGAATCTATTGCTCAGCTTTTGAACTTACAGTGCAGCCCTCCTTGCATGGAGAGTGGATCCATACATCACCCATCACTTTTCCTTCTTGTCAGGTCACTGTCTTTCAACACATAGCGGCAAGCTGTCTCTCAGTTGTAAGCAATTTGAAAGAATTAAACATCCACCTCACATGCTGAAATGGGACATATGGTTGACATTGGCAATAGCTGCTTTTAAAAAGGTTTTGATATACCTTGTACCTGTATGTGTGGGGAGAGAGTTTTGTTTTATGTCTTGAAAAAGTGATGTGCTTTTAATCAGTGCACTTTGGACTTTCTTAGGGAGATTTACCTGCTGGCTGTATTGATTTTTCACCCCAACAGATGTTAACTCAGATTTTAGATCAGCACAGAGTAAATGTTTGTCTAATAGAGATAATGATGAGGGGAGATGCTTCTTCCTGAAGCTGTGTCAGTCTGGAGGAACAGAGTCAGTACCAGAGCCAGAGCTGCACCCCTCTTCTCTTTCAACTGACTTCTCTACGAACATCAGAGCATTCCCTCTTACTGGCATTGCTTGATGGCCATTTAGAATCCATATTTATCCAACCAGATGAGAACATTTTACATTGACAACAATGTGAAATAACATGTCTATGCAGATACTTAAATGTTTATTTAACAACTTTGCTATCATTGAAGTAATTCCATACAAAAGTGGCGAGTGCTAACCCTAGTTTCTTTTATATATTTCGTATATCTCCTGAGAATCTGTGTGCTTACATACATCATCGCTGGCTTCCCTGTTGGCACCTGTACTGTCCCACAGACAGAAGAACAAAGGCAGGCTCCCTCTAAGCAGTGTGAAGGCACATGGACAAGGGTGGGAGGGGCTAGAACTCCTCAGAGCGAGGCTTTTAATGGCTGACAATACCTCCATGATACAGGAAGGCCCATTTAGGACCAGTACTGGCAGTTCTTAAGTCTAGACTCAATCCCCCTTCAGTACATGCGCTATACACACAGATCAGGGGGAGCCAGTGGGATCTTATGACTGTTTCTGCTGCTATTTAAATACATAGCAAACAAGGCAGCTTGCTCTTCTCTTTATGTCTAGGACGGGTGGAGCACGCATAATTACTGAGTAGTGCTTAAAACCTTGAGGGAGAATCCAGGTGTGGATTGTGCATCCACTAATATTCATTGAAACCACCAAAAATTATTGGAACTTTTCTTCCCTTCACACATTCTGGTGTTCTTTTAGTGTCCTTAAAGTCCATTGTACAGAGAACCTTATCCAGGCCATCTCTGGAATACATTATTCCCAGTCCATGGGAAATGGTGTTTTCTCATTAGTTTGATGTGTTCCTCATGAAACTCTCTGTTCTCATCTCCTCTCCTGCCTGTGATTCTTACCAACAGCATGCTCCAGCAGTAGAATCTTTTGTGGAGACTCCAGTGCTTCTCATAACTCCTTAGTGATGCCTAAATTCTGCAGATGCCTTCAGGTCCCTAAAGAACAGGGCCTGGGCTACTGTCTCCACATAGCAGTGTATCAAAGCAGATGCTGAGACTCATGCCCAAACTTTGGGCAGAGTATAGGGAATCTTCTGGAAGAAGGGGAGATAGAAAGACCTAGAGGGGACAGGAGCTCCAGAAGGGGACCAACAGAGCCAAAAAATCTGGACCCAGGGGTCTTGCAGAGACTGATGAATCAACCAAGGACCATGTATGGAGAGGATCTAGAATCCCTGTTCAGATGTAGTCCATGGGCAGCTCAGTCTCCATGTGGGTTTTCCTAATAAGGGGAGTGAGGGCAGTCACTGGCATGGACTTGGTGGTCTGCTCTTTGATCACCTCCCCCTGGCAAGGTGGCCTTACTAGGCCACAGAGAAAGAGGATCCAGACAGTCCTGATGAGACCTGATAGGCTAAGGTCAGCTAGTAGGGGAGGAGGACCTTCCCTATCAGTGGACTAGAAGAAGAACATAGTGGGGGAAGAGGGAAGGAGGGTGGGACCAGGAGAAGATGAGGGAGAGGTCTATAGCTTAGAAACAAAGTGAATAAATTGTAAATAATTAATCATAATAATAATGAAGGCACAGTGAAAGAGGGCCAAGAAAATGAAGCTTGTGATTATGATCCAAACTACATGATGTCTCAGGTGAAAATGTCTTCATGAACTGTATCATTGTATAAAATAAATTTGTGTACCTAGAAAAGAAAAGCTTTTAAATTATTATTATTATTATATGAATATAAATTTAAATTGTTCATAGAGTTTAAACTGAAAGACACTTGATTATATCTAGCTATGTCAATAAATAATAACTAGTGGTCAACAAAAAAGAAAGGAAAACCTTTGGAGTTTGCAGGAAGTTTGGGGCTAGTGCCCACGTGTTGGAGGTGGAAGAAAACCTCTGAAATTGGATGGCATGGTGGATTTAATTGGATCCATGGTGGCTACAGCTACTGCCACATGGGGACTGGGAACGAGAGGGAATCCCAGGTGGGCGTTGGTGTAGATTCGTGTTTCTGTTTGGCCAGGCAGAGCTAGGCATACTTCATGTTGTCCCCAGCACTTCTCACATGGTGTATTGCACACAAACAAAACAAATTTGCCTTATGCCCCAGATGCTCACATTCTCTCTACCATTCCAGTCATATTGGAATAGAATCATGCTTTCAGAACGTGTGCTGCAGCAAATGCACTGGATCTATAATGGTTTTATTTGAATTGATTCATCTGTCTCCCTCATAGGCATGTACCCTACTCTAAGACAAATATGCTGTTCACCTTTTCACTGTGCTAGTTCCTCCCCATGCCTGGCACAGGGGAGGGCCATTGTGCATTAAGATGGCTAAAAGCATCAAGTTATTTTAAGTCACTGATCATGTAACTTTTAATTAAAACATTTAAAGCTACTTGTTTTAACAACCTAGGTTTTTTTTTTTTTCTTATTTTCAGTTGTTGAGGACATTTGGCTCAATAATGGTTTTCTTTTCAAAAACATTATGGATGGGCCAGTAATACCAGTAATGGGGAGGCTGAGACAAGATAATCATGACTTCTAGCGCAGACCGGCCTAAATTAACAAAAATTAAAAACATCAGAACCAAAAAAAAAAAAAAAAAAGACCAAAGGGTAAAAATCATGTGGAAAATATAAAGCTGACAAATGTCTATGCCAACATTGCAGCAGAAGGTTAGCATGGTTTTTCTGAGTGTCCTGGAAAGCACTCTGAATGGGCCCCTTATGTTTTATATATGACACTAGCCCAAGAAAACAATGCATTTGTGTAGTCCTTAAAAGTGAGAGCATAATGAGGATGATGAAAATAGAATTTAAATATTTTGAAAATGCCATCTTCTCCATATAATCATGGCCTGGAAACACACCATAGTCTTTCAGGACAGCAGTCTCAGAAAAAAACTAAGTGTGACAGTGAATTGTCTGGGGTGTTAAAGATGGTAACTTTGGGTTTAGTCTGGCCCTGATTCTAGGGTTTTGCTTGGGTAAAACAAATTCATTGATACCACTGACAGGCTGCCATTGCAAAAACCTTCTGCCTCAGCCAAGTTTCCATGGATGACATCATCATCTGGACTTCCAAAAACAAGAAGAATTGCAAGAAGATGCTGAAAATAACTTGGCTGAGAGCTGTAAAACCTTCTACTCTATCTGCCATCTGTTCGGTTTTCTTAGTTTATAAACAGAAGAGAAGAATACAAAAAGGGAAGAAGATAACGAAAAAGGGAAGAAGAAATAAAAGAAAAGGAAGAAAGGAAGAATTTATTTGTAAACCTAGTAAAACTTTCTCATAGAATAGTGATGGTGTCTGGCTGTTTTTTGAAGATTATGGTGTCTACTGGGTTTTGTTTAGCAAGCACAATTTTAGTTACTAGTTGGGTGACTGAACCACTTGACTCTCAGTTTGTTTTTATTTTGTATATGAGGAGTGGAAAAATGAGATAGTTAAAGAGTATGATGTCATTTATTGATGTGGATGGTCCTGGGTTTTGTAATTGGTCAGTATTGTAGGGTGTTTCTTTGACTGTCCCATTTGATACAGACAAATTTCATAAAGGGAATGCCTTGATAGCACTAGAATTTTCAGCTTATTGAAATATTTCTCCAGTTTGAAAATTTAAACCACCACCTTACTAAAATAGGACAGTCTGTAACTACACTTTAGTTATTGTCCTCATGCCTCATCAAGAAATCTTCTCTTTGAAATGGATGGAGACCACTCCAGAAAACCACAACCAGTCAAAGTGCAGACTGGTAGGGACCAGTCCCAGTGGACACTTGTACAAAACAACTCCTGCACCCAAGGCTCAGGGAACCTTGCAGAAGAGGGATGGAAAGACTGTTAAGAGCCAGAGGATCTGGGAGTTTGTTGTGAGATTTCATCTCCTGGTAATGTCAGAAGCTAGATCTATAACGTCTCATTAACATGACTGCTTAAATATGAGCTCACCAAGGATGACACAAAATAGATATGTCAAATGGACAAGTGAAGAGCATGAGGCCTCAAGCTTATACAAAGAACTATAGGCAGTTAAAGAGTATTGAGAGCAGGGTATTGCCCCAGGGAAGATCATACAAACTGCTTATCCAGTACCAGCTGGTCATCCCTGAAAACATCAATACAAGTAACATTATACAGACTGAGCAGGTTGCATTTAGGAATACATCTGTATTTGAAAGAGAGCAAGACGTGGCATATAGGACAATTTTGAGGAAGGAAAGGGACGATAGTCTATTTAATCTAACAAAAAATTAAATAATGTCACAATCATAAAGTTTAAGAGGAGATGACTCAAATTATATAAAATACAAGGGAACCATTGTTTTATAAAATTAATTATATTTTAGCATTAGTTTTTTTTTCATAAAGCACAAGAATTTCCTCTTCCTTCTTAATTGTTCTCTATTAATTTTATTTTTACAAAGGATATTATATTTTTATGATTAGGAAAATGGTACAAAATCACTTAGAAAGTAGGATAAATATGAAGGCAAATTTATTTGTTCTACATCACAGAAAAATTATAACATTTTGGAATCTTGTCATAATAGTTTTATGTATTTATATCTTGACAATTGGACACATTATGGATCTGTTTCTTGCTTTTTAGTTTCTTCAGTTTATGTTGTATAATGCTAATTCTGCCTTCCATGTTACTGGGCATGCTATATAAGGTAATTTTCTTTTCTTCCTTTCTTCCCTTTTAAAGTTCTTCTGGTCCTGGTGATTAGAACCTTGCAGATACTACAATGCTCTGTCTTAGTTCTATAAGTATAGTTTTCAATGACTGGTATTTTGTTTTACTCTATTTGACCAATATCCTATTGTGGATAGACATTGTCATTACTCATAGTTTATTTGTGATAAAGGAGTGACTGACAACTGCATGTCTGTGCCTGTGTGTCTCTATTTGAATTTTGGATTTCTTTTTCCATAAATGAGGTCTAGGCATAGAATCTCTTGAGAGAGGATGTGGAGAATTAGGGGTCTGTGAGTCACAGGCAAAGTGCTGACATGTAAGGTCTTTTTTTCTAAGACAGAGGCAAGAGAGCCAAGAGATTTTCTGTATTCTCAATCTTCATGTCAGAGATCTCCACTGTGGTATCTTGATAGGATTTCTTAGGCTCTGAGAATTCTCCCATCCTCAAGAACTGCAGCTTTTCTTTCATGTTTTCAACAGAAGAGCATGCATGAAAGGATTATGTGCTGTCTCTAATGCATTCATAGATTAGAAAATAGTCCCCTCACCCTTCATGAATTCTCTGTTACGTTGAATGACAATGTTTAGAGGGACAAGAGGAAGAATGGAAGAGCAGGCATTAGGTGCAAGCTCAGATCCTGTTTTCATATTGTAGGAAGCTCTGTAAGATCTTACAACCAAAGAGCATTTGCTGTTAAAAATACCTGTCTCTCTTATGATGAGAACAGTTGTGGGAGAACTGGCTCATCTCCAACACCTTGTACATGTACTGATTCCTGTTTTCATTATAGTTCAGTCACAATAACCAAAAGCCTTCATGCTAGCAACAATCTGAATCTCCTCTTACTATTACGGTCAGCTGCTATCTTTAGTTATTTTTCCTACTACTGAGATAAAACACTCTTTCAGAAGTAGCTGAAGGAGAAAGGATTTATTTTGGCTCACAGGTCAAGGGTAAGTTCCATTATGGCAGGGAAGTCAAGGCAGCAGGTGCTTCAAGCAGATGGTCACATTGTATCCATGCTTAATGCATGCTCTTGCTCACGGTCTTTTCTCCACTTACAGTCCAGAACCCAGGCTAGGGACTGGTGCCACTCACAATATGTGGGTTTTCCCATATCAGTTAACCTCAGTTAAAGGAACCAAAGTAGTCCCTACAGGCATGCCTAGAGGCAAACCCAAACCAGATAATTCCCCACAGGTGTTTCCAGTCTCCCATCTTCTAGGTAATTCTAGATTCTGTCAATTTGTACTCAATACTAACCAGCACTGAGGGTTATGGAATTGATTATTGGTTATGAACTTGTGTAAGGTATTTTTATTAATAGTGGCCCGACTGATTTTTCTCTTAAAATGAATGAACTCACTGTAAGTGTGGATGGTTTCATTCATAATTGTAACTACACTCATTTTGTTTACTAATGTTATACCACTGTTGCTCACAGCACTTAAGATATCTGAAGTGATCTGTGGCATGTTTTCCGTCTTAGAGGGAGTTAGTTATTGAGATTCACATACTACACTTTTACATGTGGACATACAGGAGTAAAGAAAGGTATGGGTAGATATGACAAAGGTTGTGCAATCATCCTGACAAGGATGACAGCATCCTAGAGAGGCCCTTTGTTCTCAATACTGTCAGCCTATCAGACAATCGAAGTAGTGGACTCCAAAGAAATAAGAACCTCCAAAGAAGCAGGAATCTCCTGCTGGGAGAAGCAAAGTGTACCATCTAGAGGGGAAACTTGTGTCCCTGGAAGAGATTTCACACCGTTCTAACATCTTGCCAGACTACCTTCCAGAATTTAACTGTGAAGCCTAGACAAGGGTGGGTCAGTGGTGGCTGGGGCCACACCTTGGCTGAAACTGTTCAAATGTGCTTATCCTTGGCATCTATTTAAACATTAATTTCACTTCAG
The DNA here is from genome assembly GCF_907164565.1 of Psammomys obesus. NCBI lineage: Eukaryota > Metazoa > Chordata > Mammalia > Rodentia > Muridae > Psammomys > Psammomys obesus. Next base: position 31,867,022 of record NW_026587216.1, on the reverse strand, counting down.
GACCCATAAAATGAACTTGGGGTACTCTCAACATATCTTTGTCTCTCTTCCTAATGTAGCCACAATGAATAAATATCCTTTTTATGCTTTACATTTTTAATTTGGCTCTTTTTTAATGGGCTTTTGAAGACAGGTGGCTGGACCTGAGATGAAGCACAGATTGTGACCCCAAGTTTGGTAACAGTTACAAGAAGTGCGTGGATATACAAAGGCAAGTTAAAACTACATTTTGGAATGGAAGTCCCTAAGAGACCTGTAGCAAAGAATAAGCATTATTTAAAGTACTCATGAGAGCTGCGCATGGTGCTACATGCCTATAATTCTAGTACTCAAGAGGCAGAGGGAGGAGGGTCACTACAAGGTTGAGACTAGCCGCCTGGGCCAAATCATGATGTCAAGGCCAGCCTAGACTATATGGTGAGACCCTGCCCAAACAAACAAACAAACAAACAAACACCCTTCCCCCATGTGATGCCCCAAAGCCCTTGCTAACCAAATTTATAAAGTTCAGTGGGACTGCAGAAAATTTGGGGCAGACTGTTAAAGGACAGATGATGAATGCCACTTTGGATGGAAAGAAGATTTGAAGTTAGATGTAGCTATGGATGATAATTGCTGGATTCTGCATAGACTGGATTTTATGTGTGCTTGAATATATGTGTATGTCACTGTGTGTTTGTGTGTGTGTGTGAATGAAGGCACACTGAGGAGTGAGGTGGGGGAAGCAGATGAGAGATAAGGCTGGATCCAGGTCTCAGTGCTCTCTGACAGTGATCTCTCTTACATTTTTCTGTGGCACAGTAGAAATAAATTGGGGATTCTACTGCTGATATCAAGTTTCTCCTTCATTTTGTCTTCCATAAAAAGTGACCACAGTGAAATGTTGCTGGCCTGGGTGTAAGCCACTGCTCTGCCTCTGTGTGCAAAGTAGAACACTGTTCTCCCATTGGCTGCTTGTAGAGCTCAGAGCCTTGGCCTGCTTAGGGGTGAAATGTATCAGATGCATTCCTAGGATGACATTGAGGCATTCTCTGTTGCAAATAGTGCTTCAAAGTTAAAAATCATATAGGAGTTGGGTGGTGGTAGCACACACCTTTAATACCAGCACTCAGGAGGTAGAGGCAGATCGATCTCTGTGAGTTTGAAGCCTGGCCTACAGAGTGATTCCAGGACAGCCAGGGCTACACAGAGAAATCCTGTCTCAAAAAACAAACAAACAAACAAACAAACAAACAAAAAGTCATAGAGGTGGTGGCCACTATATCTACTTTTTCATTTTGTTTGATTTCTTCTTTATAGCAGATCTCAGGGGTAACTTTTGAGATGTATTGCCCTCTCTCTCTCTCTCTCTCTCTCTCTCTCTCTCTCTCTCTCTGTGTGTGTGTGTGTGTGTGTGTGTGTGTTTCCCTGGGGAGAAAAACAAGGAAAAGAGTTTAGTATAATGAAATGCATTCTTTCTTCTTCAAATGCCCAATGGAAGGGTACATTTAGAACTGTACCTACCTCTTTATCTTTCCGATACTGAAGCTAATTTGAAGAATGGACCCTAGATTAGAAGTATTCCTTTGAATGTCCTTTTCTCTTTCAGTTTCCAAATATAGAGGTTTAAGTGCCGGCTCCTGGTTTGGTAGTGCAAAAAGGCAGTACAGGCATTAGTATGGTAGGGTGCATTAGGAAGTGCTCTTCCCTGGCACGGTGACAGCTTGTCTGGTCTGGGCCTCCTCCGCAGAAGCCAGCTGCTTCATCACAGGTTGTCCATCTCCCCAGGGTACACGTCCTCCAAGAGCCATGTTGCCTGACTGAACCAACCCTACATCGTATTTTAGGAGTCTGACAGTTTGTACGTTTCCCTCTCATAAGTACATCTGCCTGTATTTTTTTAAAGACCTGTTTATAAATCTCCCCAAAGCAGCTCCCCTCCTTCCTGCTTTTCACTGTTTAGATTGACTGTACGCAGTAGTTGTTTTCACTCTGTGTGAAAATCTTCCTACTTTTCTTTCCTTTTATCTCTGTTCTTCCTCCTTTGTTGTCTTTTGGACAGCATGTTTTTGTCTCATGGTTCCAAGAAAGTAAGCTCTTCATCTATTGAAACACAAAATGGGGGTGGAGGGAGGAGAAGAAAAGAAAGAAAATGCCTTGAACCAAGGCAAAGTAAATCACTTGCCTTCAAGATTAAGCTGAAAATGTTTCCCTGAGATTCATGCTTCATGTCAGAACATCTGAACATCCCACTTAACAAGACGATAACAGAGAGTGTTTTTAAAATTTTTGATTCTTGCTTTTTTTCTGCCAGTAAACCATATCTGCACTAAGCCAGGGCCACCTTTCAGTGAAAATGGAACAGGAGGCCGCCCTCTGCCATCCGAACGTGCCTCCAGCCCTATTTATTTATGAGGAGCTTTGTGCCATAATGTTATCCAGCTTTATGGGAGACATCACACGGCCCTGGTAATCTGATAGAAGGCTTTAAATGGATAGGCTCTTCTGCCAGTTCTGTGTGCCAGAAGGTTTTGGGCTTTGAAAGAAAGAAACAACAAATGAACCTCAGACCTTAACTAAGATTGAATCATAATGCTCCCAAAAAACATCCGAAGTTTTCTGAAGAGGGTTTTCTATAGATAAAGTATAGCAAAGACTATAGCAAATAAGTAACTTTTAAAAGCAAAATACCTCTTAAAAATCGCAAAACTTAATTATTAATTATTACTGTATTCTTTTAAATTTTACAAAGAAAGCAATATTAATGAGATCTTTTGAATATGCCTTTTTCATATTTGTAATGTGCTTCAAATACAGCATTTTATTTTAAGGCATGTATTTAAGAAAATACTCAGAGGTTATTCTCAGATGGAAAAATGGAGACATCATTAACAAGAACACATACTAGCAACACTCAGTGCTCAGTATTAATTGACTGTGTTCCAGTACTTAGTGCAATCTGCCTAGCAGAGTACGAGGATTAGTAATGTAATGAGACAATGTGATGCGATTATTAGACAAATCTAAAAATCTTTGCTGTATGGGAAAGACACAAGACGTAATGGCCAGTTTAGATTATAAATAATATATACTAAAGGAACATAGAGGAGAGGCCACTCTATTAGACACAAATATATTTGTAGCTATTTTTGAGTACTTGTGTATTTAATGTCTCAGGAGAGTAGGGATTAAATTTAAGATCTTCCCCATCAAGGAGTTGTGATTTAGCTTGAGACAATGCTACCCAGAACATAGGACGTATAAGATGATGCTGAAATAAACACCATGCGGTGGTGTGATGAATCTTACTAGACAGCAGCTACTCACAGGGCTCTGGGATTATGTGATGGGCCTTCCCTTCCTGTCCTTGAGTTATTTGGGCTTCATTTCTTTTATCTACTCCATTGAGTACCTCTGAGTAGCTAAATATTGGAGATGAAGTAATTTGACTTCAGGTAACTGAGAAGGTTTAGAGTAGTGAATTTGGAGTAGTTTAATTAAGTCACTCAATACTGACACTTTTGCAGTCTGCCTCTTCTCTACTTAAAAAAAAAGTATTTTTGTGTACATGCTCACACTTCCATGTATGTGTGTGTATATGTGTGGATGCCAAGTTTTACATCATGGGTCTTCCTTGATCATTCTCCATCGTGTGTGTGTATGTGTGTGTGTGTGTGTATGTGTGTGTGTGTGTATCCTCATGGATACTCCTGTCCCCAAGCACCTCTTAGTGCTAGGATTTAAAGCATATGTAGCCTTGCCCATATTTTAATGCTGGGTATTGAACTCAGTTCTTCATGTTTGCATGGCAAATGTTTTACCAATCGAGCTGTCTCCCCAGCCCCTTTTAGTGACACTTTCTTACATATGTAAGGACAAACATATATATATATATATATATATATATATATATGTTCATATTCTTAGGCAATGTTCTATTGCAGTGAAGAGATATCAAGACCATGCCAACCCTTATAAAAGAAAGCACTTAATTGGAGCTGGCTTACACTTCAGAGGTTTAGTCCATTTTCAGCCTGGCAAGAAGCATGGCAGCACACAGATAGACACCGTGCTGAAGAAGTAGCTGAGCGTTCTACACCCAGATCACCAGGCAGCAGGAAGAGAGAGTGGGAGAAGGAGAGGGGAAAAAAGAGGGAGAGAGAGAAAGGGACAGAGAAAGGGGGGTGCCACTCGGCGTGGCTTGAGCATTTGACTCCTACAAGTTCCCTTTCAGTGATGAACTTGTTCTAACAAGGTTACATCTACTCAAACAAGGCCACATGTCCTAATCCTTTCAAATAATAGCACTCCCTGTTAGCCTGTGGAGGCCATTTTCATTCAAACAGCTAACACACACACACACACACACACACACACACACACCACAACCATTGTCTTTTAGTTTTATGTACTTACATATATAAAGAAACAATTTCCTATATTACAAAAGTACAATTAGCTATAGATACAATCTTTTTAATAGGAGTTGTTTTTCTATTGATGATGTAGCAAGAAGGAAGGGTTCAGTGGGAAAGGAAGGAGAATAAATATCAGAAGGTAATGTGGAGAGAATAATACAAATTTTAAAAACAGATTCTACAAATGAGAGTAAACTCTACAGAGAGTTCTCTGTTTAGCTTCATACGCCAATTTTTAATTGGATTGCTTGATTTATTGCTTTTTAACTTCTTTAGTTCTTTATATATTCTGATATCAGCCCTCTGTCAGATATAGGGTTGGTGAAGCTCCTTTCCAGTCTGCAGGCTGTCGTTTTGTTCTGATGACAGTGTCCTTTGTTTTACAGAAGCTTTTCAGTTTCATGAGGTCCCATTTATTGATTGTTGCTCTTAGAGCCTGTGCTGTTGGTGTTCTGTTCAGGAAGTTGTCTCCTGTGCCAATGAGTTCTAGGCTCGTCCCCACTTTTTCTTCTAACATGCTACATTTGCCTTTCTGAAGCTGGCTTGTTTCATTTGCTATAATTTAACTTTACATCCAATTTCCTTTAAATGAAATAGATTCATTCTTCTTTATTACTAAATAAAATAAACACACACACGTACACACACACAAGTTTTCTTTATTCATTCATCTGTTAGTGGGCATCTAGGCCATGTCTTGGCTAGTGTGAATGTGCTGCTATGAATGTGGGTATACGAATATGTTGGTGACATGCTACAAAAAGCCTTTGGCATGACTGGACCATATGGTAGTTGTAGTTTTAATTTTTAAAAGTTATTTCCTTTTTTGAGATTATAATTTAGTTACATATTTCCTTTTTTTGTTTCTAGCCTCCAAAGTCCTATATATCTCGCCTTGCTCTCTTTCAAATCCATGGCATATTTTCAGTAATTGTTACTACATCCATATATGTATATGCAGATGTATTCCTAAATGCAGCCTTCTCAGCCTGCATGTTACTTATATTTTTGTTTTCAGGGAAGACAGTTTGGTACTGGTTAACTGGTTGGTGTATATTCCCTGGGGGAAGATTATTTCTCTAGCTCTTAGCAGTCCTTAGTTGCCTTTGGTTCTTTGTGTAGGGGTAAGGCCTTGTGCTTTTTCCCCTGTCCATTTAACATGTCTATTTGTTGTCATTCTTGTTCAGCTCATACGTAGACAGTCCTGTTGATGAGATTTTATGGATCTAGCTGCTTACATTACCAAGAGACAGAATCTCACAGCAAACTACTTGATCCCTTCTAGCCCTTCATAGTCTTTCCATCCCTCTTCTTCAAGGTTCCCTGAGACTTAGGTGCAGGAATTGTTTTGTAGATGAAACCATTGGGGTTGGGTTCCACAACTCTGCATTTTGATTGGTTATGGTTTTCTGTAATGTTCTCCATTTGTTTCAAAGAGAAGTTTCCTTGATGAGGGGTGACTTACCAGTGAATATAATATTTAGAATGTAGTTAGGTGTTATCCTGGTTTAGTAATGAGGTGGTTGTAGGTTCTTCTCCAAGACCCATGACTTCAGTAGCTCTGGGTAGTTGGGTAGATTTCCAGTACCAGGCATGGTTTTCCTCTTGTCAAGTGGGTTTGAAGTCTAATTAGAGAGCGATTGGTTACCACCAAGGTATGCATGCCACTATCACATCCTTAGATTTATTGTTCCATGCAGGTCATTGTTATTGTCCACAGACATCATAGCTGGATAAGACTGTTGATTACCTCCCTCCTTTGGAAGTTTTCATGATGCCTTCTGGTACCATGAGATCTAGACAAAAGAGGATTTCAGGTTAATTCACCTTCTGGCCCTGTGTCTGAAGTGAATGATGTCTTCATTAATCAGAACTTATACCTCTGGGGAGCAATCAAGGGCAGTAACAATAGCCTGTAATGTTATGGAAGTCTAAAGGACAATCTTGACCAAAAACTCAAAAGAAGCCTTTTCATGCCTGGTGTTAAGGTTTTTATTAGCTGGGTTTTGGCTCTTGGAGGGAACATTGTCAACGTAGATGAGAAAATTTCATTTAAACCATGTATATTTATACACGTTTTGTATCCACATGTTTCTAGGCACCTACCTAGTTCGTAGTATGATGTCTTATGACTTTTCATACACCATCACTTAATCTTCACATCTCATTCTGTATTTGTCTTCAAAGTCACCATGCTAATTTCTTGTTTTCACCTTCACTAGCCATGTATATATTTTCTTTTGCCTACATTCTTACCAGAATTTGTTACTTGTTTTATTTTGTAAAAACCTAAAAAAATTTACTTAAAATAGAAACAATCATTTTCACCTTCCCCTTCCTTGTTCCAATTCTTTGCATGTCCTGTTTTTCCTTTCCCATTCCCCATTTCCTCTCATATTGATGGTCTCTTCTTTTTTGAATATATAATCATATAACACATATAATATAATCATATACAATCATATGTACTCATAAATATAACTTGCCAAGGTCATTCAGTGCTGTTTGTGTTATTTGATTTCAGGGATGAACATGTGGTATTAGATATACAGTTGGGGGCTCAGCTCTGGTACAAACTAATTTTGCCTCTCTCAACAGTCATTAGTTGCATGCAGTTTCTTGTCTATGGGTGGGGCCCTGTGAGGCTTCTTTCTTCCATGTCAGCGTTGTCATTGTTCAAGTCCTGTTTAGGCAGCCATATTGTTGAGTTGTCATGGGTGAAAATTCCCTGTCATGTCTAGGAGGCACACTCTCACATCAGACTTCCTGGTCCCCTGGCTCTTACAATTTTTCTATCCCTTCTTCTATAGTGTTCCCTGAACCTTAGTTGGAAAGATTGTGTGGCAGATGTATCCTTTGAGGTTTGGCACCCCATGATCAGTCAGTCTCTGCATATTGACTGCTTATATTCTTTGCTTTGATGCGGTGTGATCTGTGGGTATAAGGATAAATATTTAGAAAGCATTTAGGCTTTATTTTGGTTTATGAAATGGCAGTTGTTAAGTTCTTCTCTATGACCCATGACCTCACAAGCCCTGTTATTTGTTAGGGTTCCAGCACCAAGCATGATTTCCCACCTGTTGAGCAGGCCGTACGTCAAATTAGACAGCTGTTGTATACCTCCAAGAAATGAATGCCTATGTCGAACCTTTATAGATCCCATGCTGGTCATTGTTGTGGTTCACAGGCATTATCACTGGCTGCCACTGTTGATTTCTTCCCTCCCTTGGCAGCCGGCAGAGCACCTTCTGCTTCTGTGGAAGCCTTCGGATCAGATCCAGCTTGAATCTTTGGAGTCCTGTGCCTGCTGAGCTTTCTTCAGCAATAGAAACCTGCCTTCAATCTCTGAGGCAACAACAATTGCCTACACTGTTTGGGGTGTACCTCAGGCCACCCTGACCAAAATCTAATTTTTTTCCCCTTAATGGTAGTTTTTCTGACTGAATTCTTAGTTTTACCTTACAATATGCTGGTGGTTAAGAATGTTGAACGTTTCTGTGTATCTATTGATCATTTGTGTTTCTTGAGAACTGTCTATTGAATTCATTTATTTCTATTGAATGGATGAGTTTTTGGTGTTTACTTACATTCTTTATAAATTCTAGATATTAATCCTCTTATTAGACATGTAGTTGGAAAATATTTTCTCCCACACTGTATAATGTTTTTTTCAATGTTTATTGCTTTTTTTCTGTATAAAATGTAAAATTTTACATTTCAGTGTTTTGAATTTTTTATATTAGATGTTTTTTCCCTTTGTTCTTTATTTACTTATCTTTTAGCTACTGTAAGTGGAATCTTCTCAGCTTATTGTTGACGTATAGAAAATATGATTTTTAAAATCTTTATCTTATATCCTGCTATTTTAATAAATTTATCAGATCTGAGAGTTTTCTATTGGAATCTTAAAGGCTTCTTAAAGTATAGGGCCATATTGTCTAGAAATAGGGATAGTTTGAATTTTTCCTTTTCTGCTTGGTTTAGCCAGGCTTCCCTAGAGACACAGAACTGATAGAATGTGTGTGTGTTATAACAGAGGGTTTGCTAGAATGTCTTATAACGCAGGAGCTGGGTAGCCCGACAAAGTCCCCATAGAACCATCAAGAACATGTCTCTTACTTGATTCTAGATACTATCAGGTTGAAATAAATACTGTCTATCGCACTGTATTTCTTTTACTTCTTTCTCTTACCTTCTTGTTATAGTCAAGGAATTAGACACTATATCAAATGAGAGAAGAGAAAGCACACATTGTCTTATTTCTGACTGAAGATTAAAAAAATAAAACTGAGTAATACTCCATTGTATAGATGTACCACAGTTCCTACATCCATTCTTCAGTTGAGGGGCATCTGGGCTGTTTCTAGCTTCTGGCTATTACAAATAAAGCTGCTACAAACACGGTTGAGCAAATGTCCTTTTTGTGTACTTGAGCCTCTTTTGGATATATGCCTGGGAGTAGTATGGCTGGATCTTGAGGAAGCGCTATTCCTAGTTGTCTGAGAAAACGCCAGATTGATTTCCAGAGTGGTTGTACAAGTTTATATTCCCACCAGCAGTGGAGAAGGGTTTCCCTTTCTCCACAACCTCTCCAGCACGTGTTGTCCCTTGAGTTTTTCATCTTGGCCATTCTGATGGGTGTAAGGTGAAATCTCAGGGTTGTTTTGATTTGCATTTCCCTAATGGCTAATGAGGTTGAGCATTTCTTTAAGTGTTTCTCTGCCATTCGATATTCCTCCACAGAGAATTCTCTCTTTAGCTCTGTTCCCCATTTTTTAAGTGGCTTACTTGGTTTGTTGCTTTTCAGCTTCTTTAGTTCTTTATATATACTGGCTATGAGTCCTCTGTCAGATAAAGGGTTGGTGATGATTCTTTCCCAATCTGTAGGCAGTCGCTTTGTTTTGATGACAAGGAAATCATGAAATTTGCAGGTAAATGGTGGGACCTGGAAAGGATCATTCTGAGTGAGTTGTCCCAGAAGCAAAAAGACACACACGGTATATACTCACTCATATAAACATACAACATAGAATAAACCCACTAAAATCTGTACATCTAAACAAACTAAGCAAAAGAGAGGACCCTAACTAAAATGTTCAATCCCCATCCTGAAAGGCAAAGAGGATGGACATCAGAAGAAGAAGAAAACAGGAAACAACCTAGGAACCTGCTACAGAGGGCCTCTGAAAGCCAGAAGAAGAAAACAGGAAACAACCTTGGAACCTGCCACAGAGGGCCTCTGAAAGCCTCTGCCGTGCAGACTGTCAAAGCAGATGCTGAGCCTGATGGCCAACTGATGGGCAGAGTGAATGGAATTTTATGTAAGAAGTAGGAAATAATAAGAGCTGGAGAGGACAGGAACTCCACAAGGAGAGCAACAGAACAAGAAAATTTGAACACAGGAAACTTCCCAGAGACTCATACTCCAACCAAGGACTATCCATGGAGATAACCTAGAACCCTGACAATGCAGCCACTTCTGATGAGAACTGATAGACTAAGATCAGAAAGAAGGAGAGGAGGACCTCCCCTATCAGTGGACTTGGGGAGGGGCATGCATGCAAAAGGGGGGGGGTGAGGGTGGGACCGGGAGGGGAGGAGGTAGGGGCTTATGGGGGGATACAAAATGAATAAGGTATAATTAATAAAAGTTAAATAAAAAATTAAAGAAAAGAAAAGAAAACCATTCAACCTGACCAGAGTTTGAATACACATGGTGAATATTTATATTTTAAAAACAGAAAAAATTTAGAAAAAAAAAAATAAAACTGAGACAAGGTCTTGCTCTCTCGCCCAGGTTAGCCTTAAAGTCATGATTCCCCGCCTCCGCTCCCTGAGTGAGACTTTAGGCTTGTACTGTCATTCCTTGTCTTGACTGCTCTCCTGCTGCTTGTTGGGAAAAATAGCAAAGACTGGAGGATTTTGAAACTGGGTCTGGTAGTGAGCATGCCCAGTCTCACCCTCTAAGCAGTATGTTCCAGCTTAAGTGTACCCAGCGTACTCTTACTGTTGTTGGACCCACCCCAGTCATCAGTAACTATTCACTGATTACCTCACTCCTATTGGGTTATATAGATCCTTAGAAGCCAATATTAGGCAATGGAAATAAAGCAGATAAGATAAATGTGGCTCAATTGCAGGAAGTCGATTTTTAAGAAAAACATTAATTTAGTATTGACATTTCAGATACTTGCTTAATGCTTCTGTATTTTAAATCATATAAAGCTGTTTCTAATTTTGAAACTTGTGTTTATGTATATAGAAAACATGTAAAGTGAGGTCTAGAGAGAAGGTGGCGTATAGTGTTTTTGTCAACCTGTGTGGTACAAATGAAACACCCATCTGTTAATATATTCATTCACTTAGCTGTAGACATACTTTACTCCTGCTTTAGAGGAAAATGGGCACATATCACTGCCTTCTGTGGCTCCTCTGATGTACAGTGAAAGCTCTGATTAGACATATAGAATAAAGGAATCACAACTATACAAAGCATGAAGAATAACACATAAAATCATTTCTTACAACAGTTGTTGAAGGGATTTTCAAGGTTCAGATATATAATACTTTATACACTCTTCTTTGTGACTCTTTTAATGTCTTTGAAAAATTTTGGTATGCATTATATAAACTCGTGTATTTATTATCCACTTTTATTTGTTCATTTCACTTTTATTAGTTACCTTCCTTTTGCTTAAATGCTGGAGAAGTTTAAAGCACATCATAGCATTTTTCTTATTGTGTACATCTTAAAAAATATTTTTTAAAGCCACAATGCCATTATTGTACCCGAAATCGCCAGTGATTCCCCAGAAACATCTAGTACCTTTCAGTCTTGTACCATGTTCCAGACCTCCCTCAGTTCTGACAGCACATTTTTCTGACAGCATTCAGTCCCGTACAGCTTAAGTGAATACTCAACAGTAAGTTCATGTCCAGTAATCATCAAATATTTTAGTTTTCTTAAATAAATATATTCCTAACTGGTGTTTGTTGATCCTTTTTTTTATGACAGATGTTGGTCTCAGAACTTTTTTTAAGGATTAATTTACTATATTTGTTCAGGCTTGGGGTGTAGTTCAGTGATACAGTGATAACTTAGATGTACAAAACCTTGAGTTCCATCCATGCACCACAAAAAGAACAATAAAATGTTTTGTTTCAGTAACTCTCTGGGTTGGTTTTATGGTCATCCTTTTTACATAGGGACCTAGGATTTCTCAGTCATCTAGTTTTATAGGCAGAAGGATGGGAAGGCTAAGTGCCTCAGTGGAGGTCATCACTGAGCCAAGCAAGCTGTAAGGTATTCGTCTCAGGTCTTGTCTGATAGTGGAGGAGCAGTGAAGCCAACTGTGTAGAACTGTTATAAACGCATACATTTATAAATGTACATATTTATAAATACTATTAATTGTATACATTTATAGCAGGCATGTCAGTGTTGGCTCTTGTGTTGGGATTTTTACATCAGCATTTAAATCTGATTTTGCCTGATTCCATATCGTTGTATAAAATCCAAACTACAACTATTTTGTTATGACATAGAAATATATTTGTCCTTTTAGATAAGACTGAATCTTTAGTTCTTTATATATTCTGGATATCAGCCCTCTGTCAGATATAGGGTTGGTGAAAATCCTTTCCCAATCTGTAGGCTGTCGTTTTGTTTTGATGACTATGTACTTTGCTTTACAGAAGCTTTTCAGCTTCATAAGGTCCCATTTATTGATTGTTTCTCTTAGAGCCTGTACTGTTGGTGTTCTGTTCAGGAAGTTGTCTCCTGTGCCAATGAGTTCCAATGTCTTACCCACTTTTTCTTCTTACCGATTTAGTGTATCTGGTAAAAAGCAGCAAATCAAGCAATCCGATTGAAAAATGGGGTGCAGAGCTAAACAGAGAATTCTCAGTAGAGGAATACAGAATGGCAGAGAAACACTTTAAAGAAATGCTCAACGTTCTTAGCCATCAGAGAGATGAAAATCAAAATGACCCTGAGATTTCACCTGACACCCACCAGAATGGCTAAGATCAAAAACTCAAGTGACAACACATGCTGGAGAGGTTGTGGAGGAAGGGGAAACCTCCTCCATTGCTGGTGGGAATGCAAACTTTTACAACCACTTTGGAAATCAATTTGGCACTTTCTCAGACAATTAGGAATAGGGCTTCTTCAAGATCCAGCTATACCACTCCTAGGCATATATCCAAAAGAGGCTCAAGTACACAACAAGGACATTTGCTCAACCCTGTTTGTAGCAGCTTTATTTGTAATAGTCAGAACCTGGAAACAACCCAGATGTCCCTCAGTTGAGGAATGGATACAGAAATTGTGGTACTTTTACACAATGGAATACCATTCAGCAATTAAAAACGAGGAAATCATGAAATTTGCAGGCAAATGGTGGGACCTAGAAACGATCATCCTGAGTGAGGTATTCCAAAAGCAGAAAGACACACATGGTATATACTCACTTATATAGACCTATAGATAGGATAAATATACTGAAATCTATCTACCTAAAGAAGATAAAGAAGAAAGAGGACCCAGGGTAAGATGATCAATCTTCACTTAGAAAGACAAATGGGATGAACATTGGATGTAGGAGCAAACAAGTAACAGGACAGGAGCCTACCACAGAGGGCCTCTGAAAGACTCTATCTAGCAGTGTATCAAAGCAGATATTAAGACTCATAGTCAAACCTCCAGCAGAATTCAGGGAATCAAAAAAGGGGGGGAGGTGATGGTTAATACGACCTGGAGAGGACAGGAGTTCCACAAGGACCAAATATATCTGGGCACAGGGGTCTTTTATGAGACTGTTTCTCCAAACAAAGACAATGTATGGATGCAACCTAGAGCCCCTGCTCAGATGTAGCCCTTGGTATCTCAGTATCCAAGGGGAACAGGGACTGTTTCTGACATGAACTCGATGGCTGGCTCTTTGACACACCCCCCCCCCCGGGAGGAGCAGCCTTGCTAGGCCACAGAGGAGGACTTTGCAGCCAGTCCTGAAGACACCTGATAAACCAGTATCAGTTGTAAGGGGAGGGGGTTCTCCCTTATCAGTGGACTTGGAAAGGGGCAGGGAGGAGATGACAGTGGCAGGGTGGGATTGGGAGGGAAAGAGGGAGTGGGATACAGTAGGGATACAAAGTTAACAAACTCTAATATTAAAAAAATAAAAATTAAAAAAAAAGACTGAATCTATCTGCTTAGTTCATCACATGAACAATTGTTTGGTTGGGAACTTGTATAGTCAACTTGTAAGGTTTGTGATTAGTAACAACTTTTTGTCCTTACCAGAGAACAGAGTATGTGACAGTGAGAGCCCATGAGTGGTGGGGGACTGTGGTTCCTTTAGGATCAAAGGCTGGAGAATAGCTCACTAGACAAAAACTGTCAACAGATAGCCTGTCCATGCTACGAACGTGATGATTTCAATGATATCCAATTTTAACCGTATAACCTATATGCTTCTAGCAAAATAATATCCAAGGAAGCTCTGGGAAAGCTTAAACATGAACATATGAGATCCTTTGAGACCTTTCGAAGCTTGCCTCTTGGTATGCCATCAGCATGGTTTGGTGATTGTGTTTTAGTCCGTATTCTATAGTTTGAATATGTCCTTTTAAACTGTAGGTTGTGCCCATGTAATTGTGTTAGGAGTGGAGCCTGAGGTAGTTGCACACGACAGCTGCTTACCTTCAAGTGAGATGATGTACTCTTACAAAGATGCTTAATGGAACTAATAATTTCCCTTTTTTCTAACAAGGTATATCTGGGACTTAGGCTGTGAACCTGTCAGTATCTTAATCGGAGACTTCTCAGTTTCCAGAAATATGGGAAATGAGTTTCTATGTTTTACAAATTGTCCAGCCTCAGGTATTTCATTAGAATGGCATAGTGAACCTAGACAACAGTGACTGTGTAGTGTTTTTTCTCTCTCAGCAGCCTCAGCTTTTAGATGCTAGAGGAATGTGTACACAATATATGTGTTTACACACATTTAGCCATTCTTACCATAGGCCTTGGAAATAGTCTCTTTGAAGTTTGCTTTGATTCTCTTGAGCTTAGTCTTTGAATTTAGTTTATTTGGGTCTTTGTTCTTTTCGCTGTCTTGGGTATAGATCCTGATAGATCTTGTCATTTCTTAAAACAATCCCAAATGTAAAATAAAAAGATGATCACATTTTTTTTTTTGGGGGGGTGGAGATTTTACTTTTGATGTCTCATAGTTAGCTTGTCTTTCTTGCGTACATATATGCCTTCTTATGATGTTAGGAGATCCTGTGAGCAGTGTCTTGAGAGCTCACAGTTTGATGAAGTAAGTCATCTTTTATAATATATTGCCACATTATATTCTAGGAGAATATAAATAAACTCTCTAGAACATTCTCAGGAAATTGTATAAATAAGTCATGAAGGAACCAGTCATGGCAGTCATGCATGCTTGTAATGCCAACAGTTGAGAGACAAGTGGAAAACCTCCTGAAGGTCAAAGTCAAGGTCGTCCTCGGCTACAAAGTGACAACTTGTCTAAAACAATGGTACATCATTTTTTATGGACATCATTAGATAAGTTTGGCCCTTGATTCAAACCTGTGGCTATGTTTTATTATGTCACTTTCAGTAGTCACTGAAGTCATTAGGGCATTGACAACTAGCTCAGATCTTCTGTGACTGAAATCAGTATATTTTCTGTCTTTGACTTTTTCTTCATTTACTTTTTAATGATATTTTAAGGGTTTAATTGAGAGTGAATAGAATTCCATATTGTTTGCCATATGTATTGGTTATAGGTTACATCTGTAATGTAGATTTTTAAACAGCAATACTTCAACAAAGCAGAAGTATTTCTCTCTCATTTAGCTGTCTGGGCATACGAAGGATGCTGTTAAATCTGGGCTTGTTGGATGTTTCTCTCTAATATCAAGGTTTTGTTTACATTAACATAGTCCTGTATAAACTGCTGTATTACATGCATTCCAGTCAGCAGGAAGGAAAGAAATTGGGAGGAAGGCATATTTCCTTTTCCTTGAGTGTGACTCAATGGTATTCATCCCTTCAGGATGGTTCCTCCAGCCAGAATAGTGTGACAAGATCACTGATAATTATAAAGGAAGTTGGATATTTCCAGGTTTGAGGAAGACTAGGTATTACTTAAGATACAGAAATCCTTGTAAAAGAGCCAGAATGAGTCTGTTGCAGTCTTGGCGCATTATAGAGACAACATTTTCACTCTGATTCTGGATGTTATTATTATCAATGAGTGCTTACCTTTTGTTAAATTTAGCAAGTATTGTTTTGGGTCATAGAATCTATTTTAAAACTTTTTAGTGAGCTCCTTGATGGATGTACATGGTTGATCCATATTTCTTGCATTTGCTAACCCATTTTGCTTCTGAGAATAGTTGGATAATAGATTGAGATGTGAGAAGAAGGAGTGTGTGCCCTATCCAGACTGAGGCTGGAGAAGTGGCCATCTGACCTCCAGGATTTTTTCTCTCTTTGATTAATTAAGGTAGACAGTGAAGTTCTAAAGGATGGTGGGACCACAACATGAAGAAGCAGATATGCCTAAATCACTGTGTGGCATCAAGTCCACTAACCCTATACAAAATTCTTCTTTGGGCCATCCCATGAGAAAAAGTTTAAATATCCTTATGTTTGAATATGATAAGATTTGGAAATCTATTTGTGAATACCACTTTGCCCTACCATAACTCATATATATTTCTTTTAGGACCCAGTTTGCTTTTGATTTTTGTAGTTACTGTGGTTGGGAAACTAAATGTTCCACAAGGAACACCAGAATTTTGATTTCTAAGCAGCTGGTGAGCATTTTTGGGTTGTAACATTTCTCCAAATTTTGTTGTTATTCACAAATTCTCCATTTGTTTGTGAATTTTGTTCTCTGTCAAAACATTGAAGACTATTTTCCATCTTTTAGAAATTGAACAGCAGTTTTTCTGACACTGTTTTTTTCTAATGATAAATAGTTTTTTCCTTCTACTTTTGGGTTTTGAGACGCCAATGAAAGAAACAATAAGTCTGTACTGAGACAAGAATTCCATATAGTACTTGCTAGAACGATTTTTATATGATAGTGACATTGCAACTTATTCTTAGAAAACCAATGTTATGAATCTAGAAAATGTGGAGTCTTATAAATTAAGAAATAGGCATAATTTTATGCTCACATTAAACTCTCCAGTGGCAATGATGTCACAGTGTTCTTTAGTAACACCAACTCAGATGATTTATCAATAATTTCCTGTGAACTATTGATTTTTACAAAGTTACTTGCTTTCCCCAGTTTTAGTTGATAGCTGAGTCTAGGAAGCTGAGACTTGGAAGTGGAAGATGATCAATGGCTAAAAAAACCCTCAATCAAGTGCCGTATTGAAATGTTTACTCTTCTTAACTATGGAAGATACCAGCTTAGTAATATCTAAATACCTTGTTAATTGATTTCAGTCATTAGTTACACTGAAATAAGACTCTATAGGAAATGAATCCCAACCCTAATTGGAGGATCATAGAGTCTTAAGCCTTTACTCTTACTTTTTGGTTTCGTTTATTTTTGCTTGGTTTTTAAAACTACTTTGAAGAATTTAATTCACTGTTAAGTGTTGATCAGAAAAATTTCCTGTAAAGAAAATTGCAGTTTGTGTCAGTATATCTTTATGTGTTTGTGCATTTTTTCTGGTAAATATTGTAATTTCTCAACATCTAGCCAGAGTGTTTAACTCTTTAATTGATCAGTTAATTTTATATATAATTTTTAAAGACTTATTTATTTATTTATTTATTTATTTAATGTATATGAATAGTCTCTCTACATGTACACCTGATGCCAGAAGAGGGCACCAAATCCCAGTATATATGGTTGTGAGCCACCCTGTCGTTGCCGGGAATTGAACTCAAGACCTCTGGAAGAGCAGACAGTGCTCTTAACGACTGGGCCATCTCTCCAGCCCCAATTTTACATATAATTATTGAGGCTGTTTTCTAGGCAGGTTTCCAGCTCTTTGGGCTGTAGTACAGTGAATTATGCAAAACTTCTGAACTCATGGGTTTACTTTTTCAGTGGTAACATGATATGCAAGTCAGAAAATTCAAGTAAACTGGGAGACTCTCAGGTATTACAGGTGTGATGATGTGAATAAGAATAGGTTAAAGAAACAGCACTGGCTGGTCATTTAATTGACAATGCAGAGAACAAATGGTGGCATGTTTACACAAACTTGCAATGTCTGGATTGAAACCAGATAGTGGGATAGAGAAATCAGCATTTGAATGAACAAGGGAAAATTGTACACATTCCAAAAGAACATTATACCAGTACCTCACTCAGGATGATTTTTACTAGTTCCCACCATTTGGTTGCAATTTTCACGATTTCCTTGTTTTTAGTTGCTGAGTAGTATTCCATTGTGTAAAACTACCACAATATCTGTGTCCATTTTATAGCTCAGCCCTCCTGTGTGGGCTGGAGCCCTACATCAGCCAACAGTCAAGATAATGCTCCAGAGGCATGTCATAGTCCAAGATGATAGAGAAGATTCCTCAGTTGTGAATATCTCTTCCCAGATATGTCGAGATTTTTGTTATGTTGACAAAAATTGTGGTACCTACTGAGTCACCTACCCTGACCCTTCAAACTATCTTGATTGATGTGTTATAATGTCATCATGAAAATTAATATCATAGGTTTTATTTTAAAACTACTATATACTTGTAAAATTCATTTGCAAGGAGGAAAGGTACCAATGTGTACCATCTTTAGAACATTTTTAGTCATAACTATTTTAGAAGGCATTCTATTTAGAACATCTTCATTTCTTTTACTTCTCTTTAAAGATTTGTTTATTATTTTTATTTTATATTTGCGATTATTTTTCCTGTATGTATATCTGTCTGCCAAGAACATGAAGAGCCTACAGAGGCTGGAAGAGTGAGTTATATCTGGAGTTACAGCTGGTTGTGATCTATCATGTAGATGCTGGAAACTAAACATAGGACCTCTGCAAAAGCAGCAAGTGCTTTGAACTGCTAAGCCGTCTCTTCCACACTGACCTTTACCTTTCTGTAGTTTTATAACGCTTAGCTTAGTTTTTGGTTCTTATTGTAGAGATATATAAAGCATATCATCCATTTGCAGTCTGGTTTGCAGTGACTGGATAAGAATATTCATTTGTTGAATGCTGGTTCTTGCTATAGTGTAAGCCACTCAGCTTTGTTTAATCTCATTAGTTTTATCTGCAAAGTAGTAGGACAAAGCTTGGTTAAAAGAGATCATTATATTTATGGTTGTGAGCCTAGCCTTTAACGGCTGAGCCATCTCTTAAATCTCATTCAGAATGGCAAACAGGATAGACACCAGAAGCGGTGGAAGAGAGAAACAGGGTGGGAGTTTACTATAGAGAGTCCTCTGAAAGAATTCACCCAGCAGGGGATCAAAGCAGATGCTGAGACTCAGGGCCAAACTTTGGGTAGACTGCAGGGAGTCTTATGGAGGAAGAGAGGGGTGGGATTTAGAGGGACATGGAGAGGACAGGAGCTCCACAAGGAGACCAACAAAACTAAAAGATCTGAGCCCAGGGGGTCCTGCAGAGACTGATGCACCAACAGAGGACAAAGCATGGAGAGGATCTAGGCCCTCTGCTCTGATGTGGCTGATCAGCAGCTCAGTCTCCATGTGGATCTCTGAGTGAGGGGATCAGGGGTCTCCTCTATCATGAACTCAGTTGACTGCTCTGAGACATCAGCACACTGTTGGGACTTTTATAGCATTTATACACATGCATATGACTTTCAGAGTCCATCATTGTACATACTATAATCACTTTAATTATCAGAGGTTGAGACAGACAAAAGCCTAAAAGGAAACACTTAGAAAGTTAGCCTTCCATAACCCAGCATTCATTGGCAATTAGCAGAAATTACGAGGTCTGCTCTCTTAATAACACACCTTTAAAATATATTAAGAAAAAAATACATGATATAAAGGTGAAGTGGACAGTTACGAAGTGTACAGGGAAGAAGGATGGCTGATGCTGAGTCTAAAAGGTGTGGGTCCTTGAGAACTAAGTTATGTGGTATACACACAGCTGGAGAAGTGTCTGTGTGCTGATGTCTCGGAGTGCTGGAAAGAGTAGGCAAGAGAAAGGTACCAAACACTTAAACTCGACTAACTAAAATTTAAGATGCCAATCTTAAGATCTAAGATTACTTGTGCTCCCAGTAATGTGCCAGAAAGCATGTTGTAAAGTTCATGACTTCCATGGAGAAAATTAGTTTCATATGAAAACCAGTGAAGATTAGACTTTGGCTGTGGATGACAGGCCTCTCTTGTTGTCAATATCGATTTATTTAATTCTCATGGCAATCTCATGTTTGTTGCTTGACACTGTATTATTTTCTATTTTTATGCCTTTATTTTTTGCCCCCATCTCTCTGTGTGTATTCAGGGATCTTACACATGCTAGCACGTGCAGTACCACTGAACTGTACATCTAAGTAGGTTGTCTAAATAAGTAGATTAGGAAATCTCAGTAAGAACATAAATTTGGCTAGAAAACAGCATTTAAACTGAAGCCTCCTGTCAACTGTGGCTCCTGTGTTGTCTAAGACTACTGAGTGATGATTAGAAATTTGATTCCGAGCAAAACTGTTGTATGAGTCTAATTTTATCTATATTTGAAACTATGGTATTTACATTATTTAGTATAATTATATAATTTGCCTCATATACCAATGTGAGGAAATAACTTTAAGTGTCCGAGAATTGGCAGCATATTAGGAAGAGCAGCCATTAGTGCAATTGTCGGCTCACCTGAACTGACTGAGGAAACGTTTCCAATCAATATGAACTAGCAGCATGCAAGCAGGGCTCATTTTATGGCTAGGTCCTCCCTTGATAAAGTAAAAGGCAAGGATATTTGTTTAACGTGTAATAAAACATGCAGAATTATCAATAATCAACCTAAGACTGAAGCCAAACCTGTAAAAAGCTATTTTCAGACATACTGAGTTTCATCCTGTAAGATTTAAAAAAAAAAAAAAAAAGAAGTGTGAAGGCAACAAATGCTTGAGATTGCAGAAATGATAATAAAGATCTGATCTTTAATTAGCTGAAATGATCACTAATAAATGAAATCTAGAAATAAAAATTCCACTTCTCAGCATGATCCCAAATATCAGCTTTTTTCATAAATAAGAAATTTTTCATGAAGATGTTAACCCTTTCTTACTCTCTTAGCCTCCTTACTCTTCTTGCCTAAGCTTAGCTGGAAATTGAAATTTGGTGAAATACACAAATTATTCATACTGCCTTATGAATTATAGAGAAGTCTTAAAAACAAGAACAAGAAGAATTATTTAAATGTCATCACATTTAAATGGTAAAAGCCCATGACATATTTTTCAGCTTATTGGCAATGAGTGAACCCATCGACATGGCCTCTTGTTTTCAATGTCCTTTCTCTCCTTCTCCCACTCTCAGACATCTTCATGTCTTCCATATGTCTGGATCAATCTGCTGGTTTTCCTCATAGTTTCCCATCCCCCTCAAGATTCCAGTGAGTCACTGGAGACTATTTGGTATGTTCAAAAATTAGGAAACTTATCAATTGAATATTTTTATTAGATCTTTTTAATGATTTACTTCTTGTTGCTCCTTTGGTGATTGAAGGTAGATGGATTTCAAAAACATATGGCCAAGGATAATAGATTCTATTGTTTTATAAAATAAATAGTATGGGTTAAAAATGGTGTAATTTTTTCCTGTTGTGTAATAGAAATACTGATATCAAATACACTGAAAACAGGAACGGCAACGAGAATGCACCACAGTTTCACCACATCATTTGGTATGTAATTATGCAGTGGTGGAGGGAAAACTTATAGTGAAAAACTTCATTTTTTTCCTTTTGAAATCCTTATGCATTTGACAAGATTGGAGAAAACACATTTCAGTATGCTTGGCAGTTGCTCAAATTTGTGTGCTCTAAGTTTAGAACCAAACTCAATCTGCCCCTGTTCAAGTTCTGTTCTGTGCTGGCAAAATACCATTTGCTTGTAGAGGGAATGAAAGGAGGAGGCTCCTCACACCCAAAAACTTACTGGACATAAACAACAGCTTAACAATTGTTTTTTTTTTTTTTTTTTTCTCAGTTGATGTCAAACTGAGGTAAACATACATGAGCAGCATTTTTCTTCTCTCAAGTGGAATATGATAAATAATAATACTTAGCACCACTTGTGTCAGGCTGAGAAAAACCCAATAAACCCTGAAATTTGCTGTGGTTCATATTTTCCCCAAGATTCTAGAATTTCCTAGTTAGTAGTTCTATTTTTTCCTTCATACCCCCTCTTTTTATATTTTAAGAAAATGTTTGTTAAGGCATAGTAATTTTTACGTAACATTTGAAATCCACATATTTTGTAAGAGTGTGTTAAGACAATGAAGAGTTGTGAAAAGGTATTGCATATATTTATATTTATTTATTGTGCAGCCTGAATGAAGCTTAATTAGAAATTGTGTGTGTGTGTGAGAGAGAGAGAGAGAGAGAGAGAGAGAGAGAGAGAGAGAGAGAGATGTACACGTACATGTGGGTGGGCCGATCATCTGTCTCCTATAGTCACTCTCCACCTTTTGTTTTGAGACATGGTCTCTCACTGAACTGCAAGGCTACTACTAATTGGCTAGATTGGTTAGTCACTGAGACCTTGAAATATGCCTATTTCTGACTGCCCACATGTAGACACGTGCTGTGACACTTGGCTTCATGTGGAGGCTGGGCCCCAAAAGTCAAGTCTGACGCTTAAACAGTAAGCACTTTATCTACGGAACCGTTTTCTCAGCCTGACATAGATATTTAAAGTATATATTTGTTTATAAATTTTTAACTCAGTATTTCATTTAAGTATACGGTTAAAATTATTTTTCACACCAACTGTAGTGGTTTGAATGAAACTGTTCCCCATAAGCTCAGATATTTGAACGGTAGTTCCCAAGATGGCAGTGCTGTGGGGGAGTTTGGGAGGTGTGACCTTGCTGGAGGAATTATGTGACTGTCGGTAGGCTTTGGGAGTATAAATAGGTTTTGGCCTTCTTCTAACTTTCTCTCTTTGATACTTATGATTGAGGAGATGAGCTTTTAGCTTCCTGCTCTGAACACCATGCCTGCTTCTTTTTTTCCTCAAATTTTTATTTTTTACATTAATTACATTTTATTCGCTTTGCATCCCAGCTGTAGCCCCCTCCCTCATTCCCTCCCAATCCCACCCTCCCTCCCTCATCTCCCATGCCCCTCTTCAAGTCCACTGATAGGGGAGGTCCACCTCCCCTTCCGGGTCTCATCAGGACTGGCTTATCAGGTCTCATCAGAACTGGCTGCAATGTCCTCCTCTGTGTCCTGGCAAGGCTGCTCCTCCAGGGAGGGTGGTCAAAGAGCCAGCCACTGAGTTCATGTTAGAGACAGTCCCTCTTCCCCTTACTAAGGAACCCACTTGGATACTGAGCTACCATGGGCTACATCTGAGCAGGGGTTCTAGGTTATATCCATGCATGGTCGTTGGTTGGAGAATCAGTCTCAGAAAAGACCCCTGTGCCCAGATATTTTGGTTCTGTTGTTCTCCTCGTGAAGCTTCTGTATTCTCTAGGTCTTACTACCTCTTCTTTCATATGATTCCCTATACTCTGCCCAAAGTTTGGTTATGAGTCTCAGCATCTGCTTTGATACACTGCTAGGTAGAGTCTTTCAGAGGCCCTCCTTAGAAGGCTCCTTTCCCGTTTCCTGTTTTCTCTTTCTTCCAATGTCCTTCCCCTTTGTCTTTCTAAGTGAGGATTGATCCTCTAACCTGGGTCTTCCTTGTTTAGCTTCTTTAGGTGTACAGATTTTAGTATGTTTATCCTATATTGTATGTCTAATATCCACTTATAAGTGAGTATATACTATGTATGTCTTTCTGCTTCTGGGATACCTCACTCAGGATGATCTTTTCTAGATCTCACCATTTGTCTGCAAATTTCATGATTTCCTTGTTTTTAATTGCTGAGTAGTATTCCACTGTGTAAATGTGCCACAATTTCTGTATCCATTCCTCTGTACAGGGATGTCTGGGTTGTTTCCAGGTTCTGGCTATTACAAATAAAGCTGTTATGAACATGGTTGAGCAAATGTCCTGCTTCTTAAAACTATGCCAACTACCACAATGAACTCATCCCTTTGGCGCTTTAAGCCCCCCATAAACTTTTCCTTCTATATGTTGCCTTGGTCATGGCAGTTTTGTCAAAACAACAAAACAGTAATAGATCAACCATGTAAAATTTAACATATTGGTTTGTGTAGTTAGATGAAAAACACACTGGAAGACTTACAGGTTAAAATTTAGGGTACTGTGCTGTAAACTCTGGGCCATAGTAGTAAGGTATTTAGTTGCTCCTAAATCTTTCTTTTCACTAATAAAATGTAGAATTGGCCTTGGTAATATTTATATTTGCATCTTGAGCTATTTTTGAAGTCAGTGATTCCACGAAGAAGCTTGAAAATTATTTGTGATCTTATGGTTAACATTCTGAATTTTTAGCTGGATTTGATTCTTTCTCTGTTGCTGTATCTATTCTTATCTCAAGTGGATGTAAGCCAAGTTGAATATTCCTTATTCTTTTAAAACCCTGGAAACTACTTACTCTGTGCTTTAGTTTTATCAATTGGAATGTGCCACAGACAAATTTATTTATAGCAGGCAAAATGTGTATCAGGCAGGCACTCGGGAATCAGCAGTGTCATCAGTGTGGTCTACTGTGTTGCCTACAGAGCTATGACACCGTATTGTATATTAGTTACAAACTTTTTGGGCTTTAGCTTTTTGGCTTGAAACACTGGCTTGGCCATATCAGATTGATATTGGACAAGTTGTTGTACAAACTTTCTATGTCTCACTCCTTTTATTTCTAAAAGGATGACAACCTATTTTATTGGGTAGCCCTGAGGACTTCATGATTTTGTAGTTAAAGTGCTGAATATAGTGTTTAATGTGTAGCCAAGTTTCAACATATTATTTTCATGCCTCTTATCAATCCAAAATATTTGATTAAAATCTGATACCATTTCATGATGGGATAGGAGAAAGTATAGGAAGTGTGTGTGTGTGTGTGTGTGTGTGTGTGTGTGTGTATGAGAGAGAGTGTGTTATTTTTACCGGGACACTTTTACAGATATGGGTTGCAGAAAGAACAAGCTAGACACAGGTAAAAAAAAAAATAAAAGAATGAGCCAGAGGATAAGAAGGAGCCAGAAGATTAGAACAGATCACCAAAGTTATTATGGCCAGGCAGAGCAATTCAGTCAGAAGCTGAAAGAAACCAGATTAAATTAGTCAGCTTGGAAGATTAGTTTTTATGGATGCTAGAAGCTTCCAGGACTAGGCCTAGGGATATTTAGAACAGAAAAAGAAATGCTCTGGACTCAGCCTAAGCTGTGTATTTGCACAGTTTGGGTACAGCTTTCATCTCATCACTTCATATGAGGACATTAATGCTACATTTACAATAAGATGAAATAAAAACTATTACACTAGAATTGGTCATAGACAAGCAAACAGAGAGCCCAAGAGAAGGCACAAGAATCAGAGATCAACTCATTCACACATTCAGGATTTCCATAAAAACACTAAACTGGAAGTCATGATATATATATCAAAGGACCTGTTGTAGACCTATGCAGTCTCTAGTGAGCTCATATGAGCTTTGAACATGTGGCTTTAGAAGACCTTGTTTTCTTGGTGTTCTACGTCCCTTTTGGCTTTTTTGTTGTTGTTTGTTTGTTTTTTGTTTTTTATATTATTTAACATTTTATTTTTTTAATTACACTTTATTCACTTTGTATTCCCCATAAGCCCCTCCCTCCTCCCCTGCCAATCCTACACTCCCACCCCCTTCTTCATGCATGCCCCTCCCCAAGTCCTCTGAGAGGGGAGGTCCTCCTCTCCTTCCTTCTGATCTTAGTAGGAAGGAGAGGAGGACCTCCCCTTTTGGCTTTTAAGACTCTTTCTGCCCCCTTTTCCACAAAGTTCCTTGAGCCCTGAGGGTAGAGATTTGATGGAGACATCCCATTTAGGGCTGTGTGTTTCAGGGTCTCTCATTCTCCACATAGTGTCTGGCTGTGGGTCTGTATTTGTTCCCATTGCTGTAGAAGGAAGATTCTTTGATGATGGCTAAGCAAGTCCCTGATCTATGAGTACAGCAGAATGTTATTAGGAGTCATTTCATCATACAAGGTTTTTCTTTTTGTTTGTTTGTTTTTTTTTTTGACCAGTAATATTTGGTTTTTACCCTAGCGTATTGGGATATCTAGTCACTGTTTTTTTTTTTTTTTTTTATTCACCCAAGTATTGTCAGTTATGGGCAAATCAGATGTTGGTTGTTCCCAGAAGCTTTGTGCCACCACTGTACTAGCATATCTTGTACGCAGGACAACATTGCAGATCAAAAGATTTATGGCTAACTGGGTGTTTACATTTCTCTTTTGGTTAGCATATAGAGTACATTCCTGTACCAAACATTCTAGAATGTAGGGTGACGGCTCTAAGGTAGGCACCAGCTCAACTTCTCCATGTTGAATGAGTTGTGTAGGTATCTTCAGCAATGAGATCTTGCTGTCAGTTTGTGGAAAGTAATCTATTGGCAACAAAGTAATTATTGGCAACAACCTGAGTTGTTTGGGGATTCCCATGGGACCCCTTTGCCCAACAACAGCTCCATTTGATGAAAAGAGATGGATAGATGGGACTCTGACTCCCCCATTATTTTGAAATTTTATTTATACTGTCTCCATATGTGTATATATTTTAGGAAGCTTTTACTGTATTGTATTTCCATATTCACCCTCAAACAGCCCTTAATTTTAGCTGTCTCACCACATATTCCCTCCCTCATCCCATTCTTTCCCCCCTCTGCTGTTAATCCTCCATTCCAGCTACTCTCCTTTCATGCATAACTATCTATTCTGTTTCCCTTTCCTAAGGTGAGCTATCTATAATCTCTAGTCTCTTACTCTATACATATCTTTTATGGAACAATGATAACCATAACTTGGTTACTTGGTTATCATTGACTTAACAGCTAATTCCACATATAAGCAAATGCATACCATTTTTTTTTTGCTGGAATACTTCACTCAGGATGATTTTTATTTGTCAATTTTTGAATTTGATGAATAGCTTTCAGATAATTATTTAGATTTATAGGGAGCCTATATCTAGCATCTGCTTTCAAAGATACAGGAGAGATGCAACAGTGTTGGACTTGTTCTGTCTGAAATTTGAGGGTCTTAATCACTGTATCTCTGTTTCTTGCTTTTTCCCCCACTGGACATCAGAGATAACATAGTCTTTTGAGTCTTTGGTTATCTCAATGGCAACTTTTCATGGACTTCATTTTTCTATTCCTTCCCATCGTTATCACCAAGTAACACTAGAAGACTCTAGGTCTCAAACCTTAGCTTTTCTGCCTCTTCTATCTATACTCACATTAGAAAGTCTACAGCTTAGACATCCCTTATGAAGGTGAACATGGTATATCCTTTGTTTGTTCAAATTTTCTACTTACCCATCTCAAAAGCAATTTTTCTGCCTGTAGATACTACTGCTCCATTTTTTAAAGGGCAGTTCATTCTTTGGTTCTTATCTGTAATGTACTTAAAAACAGCTGATAAAAAAATCTTATTGGCTAGGTGCGATGGCACACAGCTTTAATCCCAGCACTTGGGGAGGCAGAGGCAAGGCAGATCTCTATGAGTTCGAAGTTAGCCTGGTCTACAAAGCGAGTCCAAGACAGCCAAGAATACACAGACAACCCTGTCTTGAAAAACTGTACATAACTGACATCAAAATATTTACTTTGATTCTCATGAATATGTACACAGTTACTCCATTTTGGTTTCTGCTTGATCATACATCTGTATGTGTCTATGTGTACATGTGTATGTGTTGAGCTTTCTGGTGAAAAGGCAACAACTTCTGTTTCTTCTTTATGATCTCTCAGTATTTAGCATCACAATTCATTGAATCCAATAGACTATCTGCAAAAATTACATGTAGTGTTTTATAAATGTTAGGGCTGGAGAGATGGCTCAATAATTAAGGATGTTGCTGTTCTTGCAGAAGACTGGAGTTTGGTTCCCGCTACCCTCATCTCAGGCAACTCACAAGGGGATGCAACTCTAGATCCTGCTTCTGGCCTCCACTGGCATGTGCATACATGCGAGCATGCATGTACACATAATAATAATATTTTAAGAAGACATTGCTTACTTTGGGGAGCTACATTATCTGTAATAGCTTTAGAATGATTTGTACATGGAGGAGGAAGAGA
This sequence comes from Psammomys obesus, assembly GCF_907164565.1. NCBI lineage: Eukaryota > Metazoa > Chordata > Mammalia > Rodentia > Muridae > Psammomys > Psammomys obesus. The sequence continues at coordinate 31,839,241 of NW_026587216.1, read as the reverse complement.
TGACTCAACAGTTAGGGGTACTTGCTGTTTTTGTAGAAGATCAGGGTTCCATTCTTAGCACTCACATGAATGCTGACAACTCTCCACACTTCAGTTTTAGGTGATTTCATGTCTTCTTCTTTTCTCCACTGGCTGTGCAGGCATATAATACAGTGATACACATGTACGTAAGATACTCAGACATATAAGTAAAAATAAATAAATTCATAACAATTGATTTATTCATAGTAAACCAATTATATTGTTATGCTTATTTTATACTCCTTGAAAGTTAGACAAAAACAAGTGCTTTTGGTGTATTAGTAAATGTTCAATAAATATATTATTCACCCTCACTAACACATTCCATTTTTCTTTAAGCACATGATCACATAATTTTGTTATAGTTGAGTATTCCCACATATGCTAAGTTTATCTGGAAGTTTTCCAAAGGCTTGTGTCTTAAAGGCTTCATCGCTGGTCTGTGGTATTATTTGGAGCTAGTGGAACTTTTATGAGGTGTGGCATTGTGAGAGATCTTCTAGTCATTAAGGTATTCTGTTGAAGATTATGATGAAACTCTATGTTCTTCTCTCTCAACCTTTTTTTTTTTTTTTTGCATTTTGACCATAAAGTAATCATATTGTCTTTTTATTCACTCCCATCATAATTTCAGTCCTGGAAGGAGATCTCCAGAATGGCTAACCAAAGTGAATGTCTTTCTCTTCTTCAGTCAACTATCTTGGGCATGCTTTGTAGTTGAAGAAAACTAACACGGCACCTTCCTCTCTAAAATATGATAAATCCTTTAATGCTAGTTCACTTGTGCTAAATGTGCTAATGTGGACACAATGTGGAGAAGAAAAAAAGATGGGTTTAGGACCAGAGTAGACTGCATGAATACTGACTCTCCCTAGTTTTGAAAATAATATTCCATGCTGAACCTGACTTCGCCCTTTAATAAAATTAACAATGTTTGCCTTACTCAAAATACCTGTGAGCTAGAAATGAAGTGCCTGTTAAATGGCTGGTAACTTAGCAATGCCAAGGTTTATTTCTTCTCTCGCAGTTTTCTGTAAATGTTTTTCTAGTTCAATGCTTTCCCCAGTCTCAGTACATGCAGACTGAAAAATAGTCTAATTTTTCATCCTACTTGGTCATAGAGTCCTAAGTATTCTTCTTTGCATGTGTACTTCTAGAGCCTACCACAATTCCTGGTATATAACATATGCCCCCTAGATTCCTGCTGATACAAACTTCCAAATGCCCATCTTCATCTGAAATGATCTTATTCTTGTCTTTCAGGGATCACTTATCTGCTTCTGTTACTTTCACTTAAAACATAGTCATAGCTGTTTATAGCAAAGATGTGCACATAGAAAATGAGTACTGTAGGTCCTTAGTGTTCTGAGTACTCTCTGGGTTGCACCTCCACTTGGAGATGTTGATTTGTCATTGTGTTCCCTTGGATATTTAAGAAACCTTATATCACACAAGGCAGAATGATTCTAATGTGTAGAGAAAGGAAGGGCCCAAGGCCTTTTTGAATCAACCACCGTCTACCTGACTTTGTCCCCATTGTCTCAGTCACATCTCACTCCTCAAGAGTCACTCTCAGCATCCATGACAGACTGCCAAAGTAGATGGGTATACAAAGAGGTAGGGGCAGGTGTGCTGCTTGGCATCACAGCCTGCCAAATCTGCTACATTTTGCATTTCTGGCTCTTTTATTCACCCAGTTTCCAACTCCAGGCACTCTTCAGGCTTGGGTTTTCACTGAAGCCACGTGGACATTGTTCCAAATTTTCACTGCAGCTACTTGCACACATTTTGTTGGATCCTTGTAAAATTGACTCCAGTGTTTAACACATATTTGTAACCAATATTGAATTATTATTTGCTGATTGTGTAACTGCATAACATGTAAATTGTTTGCTTTTCTCTTTTACCATTAGCATTTGTATTTCTAATTGATTATTATTATTTTTGTCACAAGCCACCCAAAGGTTATTTTGCCTTGAAGTAAATCAAAGATAGATCAGTAGATCTTTAATTAGAAGTCAAAAAAATAATCTCAAATCACTCAAATTATTATAACTATTTGAAGATTACATTTGACTTTTCTTTTAGAGTCTTTTTTTTTCTGTTGCGCTTTGAGGTAATGAAGATAGCATTAATTCTATTTGGAAGGGCAATTCAGGCATGTGCTTGCCTCCAGAATCATACAGAGATGTGTAAAAAATGTGCTCTGTGTCACAGGTTCTTCTAACACATCAAGTCTCACAGATTCAACATATTGTTGCTGTGATGAGGAATGAAATACTGTGTGAGAAAACAGTGTGCTAAGCAAGGAGTCCTTGTTGTTCATGGTCTTCTGTTCCTCCTGTTATCAAGTAATGAGGAACAAGTTGTGTGTAGAAGAGTTCTCTGCAACCTTCAGGCAAGCTTACAGTTTACAACTGGAGACAGTGCTTTTGTTAATTGTGGGAGGTTTCCTCAAGGCAATTTCACTTAAAATGAGAGATCATTGTTTTTTCTTATCACTAAGGATTGATAAACTTGAAAATATTACCAAACTGTTCTCAAATTGTCCATTCTTTGAATTTCTTATGGTGTGTGTGTGTGTGTGTTTTCCCATACACATTCATATTTGTGATGCAACATGCCTATGCCATAATACATTTATGGAGAGGATAACTTTGAGTGTTGGTTCCTGCCTTCTACCCTATTTGAAACAAGGTTTCTTTGTTGTTTTAATGATACATGCCAGGCTAGTTGGCCTGCCCTCTCCTAGGGATTTCTCCAACTCCATCTCTTAGCATGGATCTTGGGATTACAAATACTCATGCTATGAGGTCTGACTTTTACAGAAGTTCTGAGGGATTTGAATTTAGGTCCTTATGCTTGCGTGAAAAGCACTTTTACCCACTGATTCATTTTTCCAGTACCAAAGTTACCCATATTGAATCATGTAAGCCTATTTTCATTAGTGCCCCAGAAAGAGAACATTCTTTGGTATTCATCGGACATTTATTGAACATCTAGCAAGAAACCTAAAAACAGCTCTATTTTCTCTGATCAAAATAAAGTTTTTTGGGTGCATCAGTCAGAAAGGACACAGATGAGAAGATGGTAGGTAATGATAGTGGTGTTAAAATAAAATGTATGACGATATGATGGAGTGATTATATGTGTTCCAAACTTTGACCATAAGTTCTCAGGAGCTAGACAGTGGTTATGGTTGGCTTGTTAAAATCATGCTTCCAAAGAAAGGATGATGACACATTACTTCCCACTATACTAATGATGATAAGAAGTACCCACTGATACATGAGAAGATGATGCCTAATCTTCTTTTTGGAGGTGGGTTGCCATTCCCAAATTTGACCCCAAATATTTATATCAGATTGGTTTGTCTCAGGGTCAAAGACACCACAGAAATTCATCTTATCGGGGGTTTGTAGAAAACACTGCCATAATAACTTACTTCTTTACCATCTCTTAAAGAATACAAGGGCTGGAGCACCTAAACTCCATCAGTTAGAACCTCAAGGTATATTGTTGTCCTCTTGTCCTGTATTTCATTTGCTGTGGTTTTAGTCACCCATGCTCAACTAGGGTTTGAAAACATTCAATGGAAAATTTGAAATAAAAATAATTCAAAATTGTAAATTGCCTATTTTTCTAAGTAGTCTGATAAAAGTCTTACACTATCTTACTCTGTCCTGCTAGGATATTGGTAATCCCTTTGTCAGTACATTCCCTTCTCCTGGCTACTAATTAGCCATCTTGGATCCACTGTGTAATATACAACTTGCAGTCAAATAATTCTTGATTTTATTTCATAACACCCATAGAGCTCAAGGCAGTGTTGTGGCTACTTTGAATGAGCAATTTTATCATAGTGCTAGTGATTCTTTAAATTCATGGTGTAAAGGCACACATATACAAAGAATCTGTTTTCTACTTTCTATATAGTTCTTAATAAATTACCTGAGATATTTTAATATCTCCCATTATAAATCAAACATCAACTATAATTATTGTTGGAAGTTTCATTCTATAACATGTACAAATTGACTTTATAGCAGGTAGGTATGGAAAGTTCAATATGTATGGTTTGATAGAATCTTTGAAGGCACCATCCAAAAGGGGTCATAGAATGCCTCCTGTAGTGGTTTGAATAGGTATGTTTCCCCATAGACTCATGTGTTTGAGTGCTTGGCCCATGGGGTGGGGGTGGGGACACTATTAAAAGGTGTGTCCTTTTGAAGTAGGTGTGGCTTTGGAGGAAGTGTGTCACAGTGGGGGTAAGCTTTCAGGTCTCCTGTGCTTAAGCCATGCTCAGTCTGGCACACTGGGCTTGCTGCCTGCAGATGAAGATGTAGAACTCTGGGCTCCATCTCCAGCATCATGTCTGCCTGCGTGCCACTATGCTTCTCACTATGATTATAACGTACTCTGAAATTGTAAGCCATCCCCAATTAAATGTTAGTCTTAATAAGAGTTGCTTTGGCCTTGTGTCTTCAGAGCTAACTAGGACATTTCCCAAAATACAGACTTCTTGTTATTGCATGAGAGAGCCAGATGAATATTCTGCTCTGTCCCTCTAGTCTGTTGTCTGTGTTTCCCATCCTGCTTCCTGTTTTGATGACAGGCTCTTCAGCAGACAGAGAACATGAAAGGGAAAGACTGAAGGCAGTTCTCTGCATAGTTATGTTGTAAGAATTAGCCTTAGTTCCTGCTAGGAGTGTCCTTAGCAACTACCCTTTCTTTGCTCTGCTGGTAATATACTATTTTCTCTTACTATTTCTGCCTCCATTCTTACAACTTTGCAGTCTCTTTATTTAACACTCCTCATGTTATCTGGCTTGAGTGTGCCATCTGTTTCCCAGAAGAACCCTGATGGATACACAGAAAAATCAGATGTGTAAATTCAGCTACTCATTTTTATTAGAAGTCAGAGATTTATTGTTCTTTGGTCTTCACAAGTTAGACTGTTGCTACTTACAAATCAGTCTAAATTGTCCAGAAACCATCTTCATTTTCTTTCAATGAAAAAAAAAAACGCATATCATGTAATATGTGGTTTATGACCTATTTTTAGATATGTGTTTAGGGGGATGGGCAGATAAGCTCAAAATCTGTGAAACATTGAATTTTGAAATAAGTCACAGTAACACATGCACACTTCAATTGGTTAGTAAAAGAGTTAGTTGAGAAAAGCAAGGCCTAAGTACTCAACTAAGCAGAACAGAAATGTGTCTTTCACTCACATAGCAGTTAGAAGGTGGCAGTGCACAACAAACAGCTTAGCTTAGCATAACCAAACATTTAAGAACACAACCTTTTTTTTCCGCCCTTTGTCTGCTAGTAAGAATGAAAAGAGACAATGGAAAATAGAGAGAAAGTATCATGGAAAAGAAAGACCTTTTGGCATTTTGACAACATGGAAAAAGCTGGAACACAGTATTCTAAGAGAAATGACTCAATTGTACCAACACAAATACAATATCTGAGTCACATGTGGTATGAAAAGACTGCTCTCTGGGGCAAAAAGTAGAATGTCCCAGTTAGGGTTTTATTGCTTTAAAGAGACACCATGAACATAGCAACTCTTATAAAGGAAAACATTGAATTGGGTCTGGCTTACAGTTTCAGAGGTTTAGTCCATTATCATTATGGCAGGAAAATGGGGCCTGCAGGCAGACATGATGCTGGAGAAGGACTTTGAGAGTTCTACATCTTGATCAATGGGCAGCAGAAGGAGAGGGTATTACACTGGACAGATGAGCTTCTTAGACCTCAAACCTTGCCCCCTGTGACCCACTTCCTCCAACAAGGCCATATCTACTCCTGTTGTGCCCAATTCATGAGACCCCAAAAGACCACCACCAGGAGTCGAGTCCATTGAAAAACACATGAGGAACTTTTTATTACAAACTACAGCTTGGGCTCACATGACCTCATTGCTGAAGCTGTTGAGAGCAGAGAGCCCCATGCTCAGGTTAGTTGGATGATTTAAAGAGTCTGGTCCCTCCTAGCATGCCCAAAGAAAGGGAATTTCTGCCTGGCAAGCATCTATTGGTCAAAACACAAAAGGGATGCTGCATTTTGAACTGATTGGCTATAGAAAAGTCTCCAAACCTTTAATGGTCTGGCTTCCCTTGTTTGGCTGCCCTAGGGGAGATGGACTGGTTTCCTAGCAACTGTACCTCTAGTGGGCAGGAAAAGAATGCAGTAAGGCTAGTTCTTCCCCTCAGGGGATTAAGGCTAGTTCTTCCCTGCAGGTGGCTGGACATGTCTCTGCCTGGCTAGCCTTCATTCAGGCTATGCTTTAAATTTTAAACCAATACCCCAAATTGTTTGGTCTCTCATTCCAACAAGGCCAACCTCCTACTAGCACCACTTCCTATGACCAAGCATTCAAACACATGAGTTTATGGGTGTTATTCTTATTCAAACCACCACAGGGTGGTTGCTGCTATAACAAACAGCTTTAATATATTATTCGTTTACATGGTGGAAGTGGGTTTTTCCTTCACATATCCAGCCACTGAGGGGTGGTGAAATGTGTGTGGAGGAGGACTACTTTTTTCATATGTCATTCTGGGATCCAAGTTCTTTCAATTTTTCTTTCATTAATTTGTGAGACTTTTCATGCTCTCTCTCCTCTGTTAAGAATAAACATCCAGGGTAGAGAAGGCCCATCTTCTATAACTGCTGGTTTGGTGGTTTGGTTTGAATATCAAATATCTCACCATACACTCATGTGTTGAACACTTGGCCTTCAGCTCATGGCCCTGTTCTGTGAAGTTGTGGAACTTTTAGGAAGAGGAAGTGGGTTACTGGATTCTTGAGAGCTCCATTTCTGGTTGAGTTCTCTGTTTCTTAAGTCCTGGTGTGCTGTAGTCAAATGTCTCCCATCCATACTGCAGCTGGGATCCTTTCCTGACACCATGTTTTATTTCTATGATAGAATGAGTTCTGCTAAATCATGGGCCCAAACAAACCCTTTCTTCCTAAAAAAATTCTTTTAGATATTTTTATCATAGCAGTAAGAAAAGTAAGCAATGTAGCTGGTGAGAACCGTCTCACATATTGCGATCACCTCTATAGCTGAGGAATATCAGAAAATAAGTTGAGCACTGGGGGAAAAAGAGACACTGTTAGACAAAACAGAGAAAAATAGATAGGATCTAAGGCAGCAGTCCCATTTTATCTAAGACTGCATGCGTAGTAGTTTGAATGAGAGAGGTTCCTATAGGCTCATTGGTAGAACTGTTTGGGAAGGAAGAAGGTGTGGTCTTGTTAGAGGAAGTATGTTACTGGGGGTGGGCTTTGAGGTTTCAAAAGCCCATGCCATTCCCAGTGAGCTTTCTCTGTCTCCTACTTTGGATCAAGATGTGAGGTCTCAACTGTTCCAACTGTTATGCCATTGCTCCACCATAATTGACTCTAATCCTCTGAAACTGAATGATGTCCAATTAAAGTGTTTTGTAAGGTGCTTTGGTCATTTTGTGTTGTCACAGCAATAGAAACGTAACTAATACAGAAGTTGGTATCAAGAAATAGGCTTTTACTTTGAAGAACCTGACCATGTTGTTGTTTTGGAGGAGTGTGGAAGATTTTGGTACTTACAGAAAACTGAACATGGTAAGCCAGTCTCAATGGACCATCATAGTAGGATCTTGGAAGACAGTGGTCGTGAGAGCAGCATAGCCTGTGGAGGCCTGTGTCTTAGTCAGTGTTTTGTTGCTGTGAACAGACACCATGACCACGGCAGCTCTTATAAAAAAATAATAAAAAAACACATTTAATTGGGGCTTGCTCATTCCATATTCATCATGATGGGGGGCATGGTGGCACTCAGCAGACATGATGCAAGGGAAATAGCTAAGAGACCTACATCTGAAACCACAGGCAGCAGGAAGAGACAATGGGCTTGTAGTGGGCTTTTTGAAACCTCAAATCTCAACCCCCCAGTGACAGGCTTTCTCCAATAAGGCCACACCTCCTAATCCTTTCAAATAGTGTCTGCCACTCCCTGGTGACCAAGTATTAAGATCTATGAGCCTATGGGGCTCATTTTCATTCAAACCACTACACTAGCTCGAGAGGTTTTAGAGGGAAACAATATTAGCAACCAGGCCAGAGAACATGTTATAATATTTTGGCCAATAAATAAATAAATAAATAAATAAATAAATAAATAAATAAATAAATAAA
>NW_026587216.1:31786124-31831023 GCF_907164565.1 Psammomys obesus | reverse complement strand
AAATAAATAAATAAATAAATAAATAAATAAATAAATAAATAAATAAAAGTGGCTGCCTGAGAATTTACCTTAGGCTAACTTGAAAAGTAATGAACTAATGTTTTTTTTGGTGGAGATTAAAAACAGCCTAATATTGACTCTGTCACGTGCTTATTAGTAATCACTCTTATGCAGATCTACAATGGAAAAGAACATGTAGGGTAAAAAGAAATACAAAATATATAGTTTGATCTGAAGAAGGAAATGGTAAAAATATGGGGAGGCATTAATTAGGGAAGGAGAGGGAGATAAATACAGAAGAAGGAGGGAGGAGGGTAAAAAAGCAGTAAGGATATCTTAAGTCATAAATAATCATACTACTAAGTCTCTACTTAAAGATAATTACAATAAACATAAGTTGTTGTATGAATATACATATATAGTTTAAATGAAAACTTCTCATCTGTCCTAGCAATATTTCCTCTAAGAACCAAACACCAGCTAACAAAAATTGCAACACAAGGCATGAGAATTCTTCTTGTGAATTGATGGGTCAAGCTTGTTCAAAAGACTTACAAAACACTATAGGCCATTGCTGTTGCCCTTGTTTTTACTCAGAGGTGGAAAGTAAGTCTCTATTAGGAAAGATACCATGCATTTCAGATGCAGGGCCCAGATGCCCCTGAACTGAAATTGACATGAATGCCCTTTTCTTGAGGCCTACCTGGCTCTCATGGTGACATCCGAACTTCCGAAAGAGGGAAGAAACCAACAGTCCTACCCAGTTATGATGCCTATGGACTCCAGCAATGACCAGTGTGGGATAGTAACTCTGAGATCGCACTAGATGGCAATAATCAGCAGCACTCAGCAAGAGGGAACCATGCTTGGTACTGCAAAAGCTAGCCAACTACTCAGAGCTATTGAAGCCGCAGACATTGGAGGAGAACCCACAACTGCCATTTGGCTAAACCAGCATAATCCCTAACAGTAATCTAAATATTTGTCATTATACCAACAGATAAGTGTAGTCCTCACTCCTCATTGAAGAAACTTCTCTTTGTAACAGATGAAGAAAAACCACAATCAATCAAAAGGCAGAGTTGTAGAACCCAGTCCCAGCTGATATATCTACAACACAACTTCTGCAATTAAGGTTCTGGAACCATACCAGAAGAGTGTATATAAAGATTGTGAGAACCAGAGGAACAGGTGTTTTGTCCTGAGATTGTGTCTCCTGGTAATGTCAGGAGCTCCTCCCCATAAAGTCTCACCACAATGACTTCATAAATATGAGCTGAACAAGGACAACACCAGTAGACGTCCTAATGCGGGGGGGGGGGATTCAAAGTCCAAACACTACACAAGGAACTACAGCTAAGGAATACTGAGAGCAGGATAAATAGTATTCCCCAGGAAAGAGCACAACAGATGTGCTCCAATTCCAAATGGTCAACCCTGACAGTATATATACAAGAAACATTTATACAGACTGAGCAGGTTGTATTTTTATATTTAGCAAAGTATATCTATTATTGTTTTAGACTCACATGTATTGTTTATATATATATATATATATATATATATATATATATATAACACACACACACACATATATATAAAAAACACATATATATCAACAATTAATGAAAAAAGGGGCAATGAATTTGAAAGAGTAAGAAAGGATATATGGAGGCATTTGGGGAAGAAAGGGGAAAGGGTAAATGATGTAATTATAGTATAATCTCAAAAACTAAAATAAATAGTTCCAAAAAACAGGAACAACAAAAAATGTACAATTTGAGGAGAAAAAGAGCTCTGGAAAATTTGAAGTTGGAGCCAAGGCTTGTGCAGAAAGAGATAAGAAGATTAAGGCTTTATCTCCAGTGGGATAATGGTGAGGATGCCCTCAGGGAAAGACCCCACCCAGCTCAGCTTCTAACTTGTGGGGGGAAAAAAAGGCCTAAGGAATTTTTTGCTCCTAAAAACTAACAGCAAATAAATGTTGCTACAAATGTGATTCCAGGGGCTCAGGTCCCATTTAGCCAGGCAGCTATTCTTGGCAGTATTGTCCACTTGGTTCTGGCTTTGAAGTTATAAAGAATACATCAATAAAGGTGTTGAAAATCTTCCTCTGTGGTTAAGGGAGAGCTGCTAATATCAGGTGTATGGCAGGGGAGTTCCTGCATAAACACCCATTTCACAGGAAGCTGTGAAAATGAAGCCTGGATTGTGTTAAAGACCCTACAATGTTGGAAATGCCAAACTGGAGAATGTGAAGAAGAGTTGCACAGGACGCACAATCAAGAGAGTGTGATGTATGTTGCAGACACCAAAGCTGGAAGGGCAGAGACATCTTAAACCTTCTGACATCACACACGGAGCTGTAGGTTTTAGTTTTCCCTGTAGGGTTTTGGTCTTGCTTTGGTCCAGTATTCCCTCACAATGCCTAAATTTCTTCTTTTTGGAATAGTAATTTATATTCTGCATCATTTTATGTTGGCAATCTGTAATTTGTTTTTTATTTTACTTGGGATTACAATTAAGAGATTGCCTTGAATTTCCTAAAATACTTTTGACTTTTGTTTTGTTTTATTGAGACAGAGTCTTACTTAATAGTTCTGGCTGTCCTGCAGATCACGATATAGACCAGGCTGGCTTTGAACTCACAGAGATCCATGCACCTCTGGCTTCTACGTGCTGGGATTAACAGTATTGAGACGGAAAATCTATGGGTATTTTTGAAGTTGCACTAAATATATTTTTGCTTTATGTTGTAGCCTGGACTGTTAGGGAGCCTGACAATGGAATGTATTGGTCTGTATGAAAATGGCCCCCATAGGTTTGATGTTTGAATCCAGTTGGTGAAACTTTTTGGGAAGGATTAGAATGTGTGACCTTCTTGGAGGAAGATTATCACTGGGCTTAAGCTTTGAGGTTTCCAAAAGTTCTGTCCCATTTCCATTGCTATTTTTGTCTCTCTGCCTTCTGCTCTTGAATCAAAATGTCAGCTGCCTGATGCTTCTGTCACCTTGCCTTTGCTTCACTATCCTGGACTGTAATCCTTTGAAACTGTGTGCCCAATTAAACACTTGCTTTTACAAACTGCCGGGCTCACGGTGTTTTGCCACAGCAGTAGAGAAATAACTAAAGCACTCTCCCAGTAGATTCAGAGACACTCAGCCAGCATCAAGCATTACTTATATTGTATTTTTCCCCTTCATATGTGGCAGCATCGTCAGGTACTGCTAGGGTTAACCTGACATTGCAGTTTTCTTGCCCTGTGTCTCCAATGTATCACACTTTTGCTCCTTGAAATCGTAATTATTTGTATTGAGGACACAGCATATTTGTTATGCATGTAAACACTAGTTGGTGTGGTCAGTGACCCAAGTATGAATTCTATGACTGCCACATTTTAGTTTGCCGAGTTTCTTCTTTGTAAAAATCAAGGTAATAATATTAACAACAATAATACACACCTTGCATTCAAATTAAGGAATTAGTATAAAGAGCTAAGCATAGTTCCTGGGACATGGTAAACCTTGCATAAATATTAGCTTCATTATTATGATATTAAATTAGTATTGCTTTTAAAGTCAAATATATATTAGCTTGAAAATTTTAACACATTAAAATAAAGTATGTATTGTGATGTTACTGGTTGAAGCTCTCTTTTATTAGAAATGGTGGTTATTATCCTGTGTAGTTGTTCATGCCTGTAATCCCAGAACTCAGATACCTATGACAAACAGATCGTGGTTTATAGGCTAGACTGAGTTACAGTGTGAAACCTTTCTCAAAGAAAAAGTTTATGTTATACTTATCACATGCTCTCTAATTGTTAGGAAAAATAAAACCAGGAAAAATAACTACGATTAGTTTTCTACTTTTAACTTTCAAGTACATAATTCATTATTAGTAACATATTCATCATGTTGTATAATAGGTGTCCAAAGTTTATTTGCCAAGATAGCAAGATTATTTCCAAAAGTCTTATTTTAAATCAAATCATTTTAACATTTCTCTATATTTCAAAAAATGTTGAGTCCAATACTTGTTACACAAATAAAGTCTATTAGTTTGGGAGACAAATAAGGGATTTTTTTTTTTTGTACTATCTTGCTCTTTGTTAATTGCTGAGCTATTTATCACTTTGGGGGCACATTATAATTATGCATCAAAGGAGTCGTAATAACTTTTTGATAATAACAAAAGTTCTGACTAAATGTAAATTGATTTTGGACCATAATATTAATAGCTATAATGCTATTACACAGCTATTAGTGATGATACAGCTATTACAATTAGAGCTGTTATAATAAATGAGGGAATTATTTTACTGGTTAAACATTACATTATCATCTGCATAAAATGGCAATTTTTTGCTTGAAAATACTTATTAGCATATCCATACTGTGTGTTTATGTTAGCCTATAATGCTTTCCCAGTAGAATATAGTATTACCTTTAATATATTTGAAAATATTAGTACTTTCAATTGAAAGATAATTGGCTACTTAAATACATCCTAAAGTAGTTCAAGGATATGTAATGAAGATTTAAAAAGAAATGTTCTGCAAATCTGTAATTAAATAAGGTAATCCCATTATTCTATTTAACTTCTTGCCAGCAGCGCTCCTGTCTGTATCAGAACCCTGGCTTCACAGTGACCAGTTTAATCCTTTGTGATACTTTAATTCACTTACAAATGACTGTGTGTAAGGTCATCTCTGTTATGTCCTTTCTGGACCATGATTCTTCCATGGCTCAGGAGGGATTTGGATTTTGGCCACTGAGACATACTCCTAGGACTATCAGAACTTCTAAAAAGCCAGTGTGGTCCTCACCTTTGTTCTTAGGGGAGATGTTATAATCTAGTTTAATGACAGGTCTGTCTGTGGTTGGTACATTCAAGGACATTGTTCCCAGCTCTGTGAGTAAAAGATATAATCACCTCATAAAAAGTGGATGGAGATGAGGAGTGTGAGCCTGAGCTGCACATTTGGGAGCACTTCCAGGCAGGCGCTCTGAAACACAGCAGTAAAACTCAACTCTCCCAGAGCTTTACTGTCTGGCATGGACTTGTGGCTGGGTTCATTTCTGTACACCGGGCATTCTCTTCCAGGACACTACTGCCTCTGACCTGGCTGGAGTGCTTCATTTTCCTGAAGCTGCTGCGAATCCTCCCCACCTGTTTCCACACCCTGCTGAAGCATGACTGCAACACCTGCTTATTTCACAGGTCATGAGGGTGAGGCTGTGGCAGTTTGAGTTCTGTTTTGATGAAGCTGGGCAACACATGTTCATGGGAAACCCTATCCCAATGTCTCCTCCCCCGAATGTAAAAATACACCTTGTTCTTTCATTTTGTGGCTCTCCAGATCCAGAAGTGTTATTCGTGGTATAATGGAATTGAGCAGGAGAGACAGGATAAAGAGGCTTGTCTGACAGACACTTTAGGGAAAGCAGAAGTGAACATGGTAGGTGAGTCACACGAGGAGTCTTGGGTTTGAGCTCTTGATTCCTCACAGTGAGGAATCCTTGGAGCAATACCTTTGGCATCTCAGAGGCTGTGGGATCCAAAAGATGTAGGTTGCCACCAGACAAGCATGGCAATCTTCCTGACAGTGGGGCCCAGGGGGAGTGTGATGCCCGAGCTAGAGATGTTGTTCTGGTGGACTGACACAGGGCAGTGGCTGCTAGAATTGTCATTTCTGCTGACAGGTTGCACAACATAGTAAAGCTTGTTCTCCAGTGTCTGGAACACCAGAAGCAGCCATAGTGCCTGGAACAGAATAAGCTGAGTCCTGACTTGTCATCGAGCATACATGTTGGTCTTCTCTCTAGAGGAGATATTACTTAATACTGAGATAATACTGAGATATTTCTCATTTGTTACTCTTTTCTTTTACGTGAGACAGTCCTAGGTACCTAGAACACTAAAAAGTAATCATAACTGAAAGTATAGTTATTTGCTATACTTATAGTTTTGACATTTACTAAAGATAAAGGCAAATTTACACAGAGATGGATGTGTTTGTTTATTTTTACATAAAGAATGACATTTCAGCCAAGTAATCAATATTGTAAGGTGAAACATGCATTCAGTGTTTTCCAAATTTCAGTTACAATTTGTTTGTTTGGGTGCAGAGAATCAGAACCAGGTCCTCTACTTCATCTCTGCCCCTGAGCTAACCCCCGTTCCCCTGAGAGTTAGACTTTATAATCGTCATTTGTAAGAACACCACTTTGCATAAATAAATAGTATAAAGCCACAGAAGTAGGTTTAGGGTGGTTTTCAAAATTTTGGGAAATTCTGTTTAAACATAAGCTAGAAATAATGTAACAACTTTTTGAAAATGAAATTCAAGTCAGCAACTCATCAGAAAATTCTAAAAAAAAATCAAACATTCAAGTACAATACAACTTAAATATATACTAATTTATATTAATGAGGAAGGCTAATAAGAAAATGTTTCTGGTTTGCATAACTAAACCATATAGAGTAAGGACTATTGACTACCGTTCACGACACATAGCAGTCTTGAGTTTAAGCAGCGGCCTATCAGGAGCATTTTGGTACTGCATGACACAAATGCAGTTCAAAATGAGCATGTTATATGCTCAGAGCCAGGACTTCAGCGGAGTCATGTGATGCAACTCGGGGAGCACTTCCAGAAAAATCTTGGGTTCCTTGTGCATTTGGTTTTGAATTCCATTTTCGTCATTGTATGTTTAGAAACTTTCTCTCGTTGCTGAGTTTATCACAGCTCCCACATTCAGTTACATGAAGGATGTGATTGCATGACATCCCAAAGCAGTCCTGAGGTGTTTGGTTTGGCTTCATTTTGCTTTGAGATCTTCCATTAATGAAATTTCTTTGTGTTTTTGTTTTTGGCTCTAGGTACATTTATATAGCCTTTATTTTTTACTTTTTAATGTAGAACTGGACATTAAACTTAAGGTTTTGTAAGTACTAGGCAATCACCCTATTACTAACTTCATGTATTTTATTTTAGGTATAAATTATAATTGTACAAATTTATTGTATGTACAAAATTATATTTAATAATATCATATATCTATTCAATACATATGATCAAATCAAGTAACTAACATTATTCCTTTATAATTTTGTCATTCTTTTTGTACTTTTGTCTTTTTAGTCTATTTATACAATGTGTAATAATTTTTCTTAATTTTTTATTAATTACACTTTATTCATTTTGTATCCCCTCATACTCCCCTCCCTCCTCCCCTCCTGATCCCACCCTCCCTCCCATTTCTGCATGCATGCCACTCCCCAAGTCCACTGATAGGGGAGGTTCTCCTCTCCTTTCTGGTCTTAGTCTATCAGTTCTCATCAAAAGTGGCTGCGTTGTCCTCTACTGTGGCCTGGTAAGGGTGCTCCCCCTTCAGGGGGAGGTGATCAAAGAGCAGGCCAATCAGATTATGTCAGGGGCAGTCCCTCTTCCCATTACTATGTAACCCACTTGGACACTGAACTGCCATGGGCTACATCTGTACAGGGGTTCTAGGTTATCTCCATGAATAGTCCTTGGTTGGAGTGTGAGTCTCTGGGAAGTTCCCTGTGTTCAAATTTTCTTGTTCTGTTGCTCTCCTTGTGGAGTTCCTGTCCTCTCCAGCTCTTACTATTTCCCACTTCTTACATAAAATTCCATTCACTCTGCCCATCAGTTGGCCATCAGGCTCAGCATCTGCTTTGATAGTCTGCAGGGCAGAGGCTTTCAGAGGCCCTCTGTGTCAGGTTCCTAGGATATTTCCTGTTTTCTTCTTCTGGCTTTCAGAGGCCCTCTGTAGCAGGTTCCTAGGTTGTTTCCTGTTTTCTTCTTCTTCTGATGTCCATCCTCTTTGCCTTTCAGGATGGGGATTGGACATTTTAGTTAGGATCCTCTCTTTTGCTTAGTTTTTTTAGATGTACAGATTTTAGTGGGTTTATCCTATGTTGTATGTTTATATGAGTGAGTATATACCATGTGTGTCTTTTTGCTTCTGGGACAACTCACTCAGGATGATCCTTTCCAGGTCCCACCATTTACCTGCAAATTTCATGATTTCCTTATTTTTCATTGCTGAGTAATATTCCATTGTATAGATGTACCACAATTTCTGCATCCATTCTTCAGTTGAGGGGCATCTGGATTGTTTCCAGCTTCTGGCTATTACGAATAAAGCTGCTACAAACATGGTTGAGCAAATGTCCTTTTTGTGTACTTGAGCCTCTTTTGGATATATGCCTGGGAGTGGTATGGCTGGATCTTGAGGAAGCGCTATTCCTAGTTGTCTGAGAAAGCGCCAGATTGATTTCCAGAGTGGTTGTAAAAGTTTACATTCCCACCAGCAGTGGAGAAGGGTTCCCCTTTCTCCACAACCTCTCCAGCATGTGTTGTCACTTGAGTTTTTGATCTTGGCCATTCTGATGGGTGTAAGGTGAAATCTCAGGGTTGTTTTGATTTGCATTTCCCTAATGGCTAATGAGCATTTCTTTAAGTGTTTCTCTGCCATTCGATATTTCTCTGTCGAGAATTCTCTGTTTAGCTCTGTTCCCCATTTTTTAAGTGGATTACTTGGTTTGCTGCTTTTCAGCTTCGTTAGTTCTTCATATATACTAGATGTGAGTCCTCTGTCAGATAAAGGGTTAGTGAAGATTCTTTCCCAGTCTGTAGGCAGTCGCTTTGTTTTGATGACAGTGTCCTTTGCTTTGCAGAAGCTTTTCAGTTTCATGAGGTCCCATTTATTGATTGTTGCTCTTAGAGCCTGTGCTGTTGGTGTTCTGTTCAGGAAGTTTTCTCCTGTACCAATGAGTTCTAGGGTATTCGTATTCCCCACTTTTTTTTCTAGCCGATTTAATGTGTCTGGTTTTATGTTGAGGTCTTTGATCCACTTGGACTTCAGTTTTGTATAGGGTGATAAGTATGGATCTATTTTCATTTTTCTACATGTAGACATCCAATTGGACCAACACCATTCGTTGAAGATGCTATCTTTTTTCCATTGTATGGTTTTGGCATCTTTGTCAAAGATCAGGTGTCCATAAGTGTGTGGGCTTATTTCTGGGTCCTCTGTTCGGTTCCATTGATCCACCATTTTATTTCTATGCCAGTACCATGCAGTTTTTAAAACTGTTGCTCTATAGTACAACTTAAGATCAGGGATGGAGATACCTCCAGAAGATCTTTCATTGTAGAGGATTGATTTAGCAATTCTGGGTTTCTTGTTATTCCATATGAAGTTGAGAATTTTTCTTTCCAGGTCTGTAAAGAATTGTGTTGGTAATTTGATCGGAATTGCATTGAATCTGTAGATTGCTTTTGATAAGATGGCCATTTTTACTATGTTAATCCTGCCAAGCCATGAACATGGGAGATCTTTCCATTTTCTCATATCTTCTTCTAATTCTTTCTTCAGAGATTTGAAATTTTTTTCATACAAGTCTTTGACTTCCTTGGTTAGGGTTACTCCGAGGTACCTTATGTCATTTGTGGCTATTGTGAAGGGTCTTGTTTCCCTAATTTCTTTCTCAGCCCTTTTGTCTTTTGTATACAGGAGGGCTACTGATTTTTTTGAGTTAATTTTGTATCCAGCCACTTTGCTGAAGCTGTTTATCAGCTGTAGGAGTTCCCTGGTAGAGTTTTTGAGGGCACTCACATATACTATCATATCATCTGCAAATAGTGGTAATTTGACTTCTTTCTTTCCAATTTGTATCCTCTTGATCTCCTTCAACTGTCTTATTGCTCTAGCAAGAACTTCCAGCACTATGTTGAAGAGATATGGAGAGAGTGGGCAGCCTTGTCTTGTCCCTGATTTCAGTGGGATTGCTTTAAGTTTCTCTCCATTCAGTTTGATGTTGGCTATAGGATTGCTGTATATCGCCTTTACTATGTTTAGATATGTGCCTTGTATCCCTGATCTCTCCAATACTTTAGACATGAATGAATGTTGGATTTTGTCAAATGCTTTTTCAGAATCTAGGGAGATTATCATGTGGTTTTTTTCCTTTCAGTTTGTTAATATGGTGGATCACATTGATGGATTTCCGTATATTGAACCACCCCTGCATACCTGGGATGAAGCCTACTTGGTCATGGTGGATGATATCTTTGATGTATTCGGTTTGCGAGTATTTTTTTTGAGTATTTTTGCATCGATGTTCATAAGGGAGATTGGCCTGAAATTCTCTTTCTTTGTTGAGTCTTTGTGAGGTTTAGGTACCAAGGTGACTGTGGCTTCATAGAATGAGTTTGGTAATGTTCCTTCTGTTTCTATTTTGTAGAATAGTTTGAAGAGAATTGGTGTTAGCTCTTCTTTGAAGGTCTGGTAGAATTCTGCGCTGAAGCGATCTGGTCCTGGGCTCTTTTTGGTTGGGAGACTTTTGATGACCACTTCTATTTCTTTGGGGGATATAGGACTATTTAATTGATTTACCTGGTCCTGATTCAGCTTTGGTAAGTCAAATCGATCAAGAAAATTGTCCATTTCGTTTAGATTTTCAAATTTAGTGGCATATAGACTTTTGAAGTAAGTCCTAATGATTGTTTGGATTTCCTCAGTGTCTGTAGTTATGTCCCCCTTTTCATTTCTGATTTTGTTGATTTGGGTGGTGTCTCTCTGCCTTTTAGTTAGCTTAGCTAAGGGTTTGTCGATCTTATTGATTTTCTCACAGAACCAGCTCTTGGTTTCATTGATTCTTTGAATTGTTTTATTTGTTTCTAATTGATTGATTTCATCCCTGAGTTTGATTATTTCCAGCCGTCTACTCCTTTTTGGTGTGTCTGCTTCTTCTTTTTCTAGGGTTTTTAAGTGAGCCATTAAGTTGCTTGAATGCGCTGTCTCGAATTTCTTTTTGAAGGCACTTAGTGCTATGAACTTTCCTCTTAGCACTGCCTTCGTTGTGTCCTACAAGTTTGGGTATGTTGTTTCTTCATTTTCATTGAGTTCTAGGAAGATTTTAATTTCTTTCTTTATTTCTTCCCTGACCCAGCTGTCATTTAGTAACAAGTTGTTCAGTTTCCATGTGTGTGTAGGCTTTTTGCTATTTCTGTTGTTACTGAAGTCCAGCTTTATTCCATGGTGATCAGACAGGATACAAGGGATTATTTAAATCTTCTTGTATCTGTTGAGGCTTGCTTTGTGACCAACTATGTGGTCTATTTTGGAGAAGGTTCCATGAGGTGTTGAGAAGAAGGTAAATTCTTTTGTGTTTGGGTGTAAAGTTCTGTAAATGTCTGTTAGGTCCATTTGATTCATGACCTCTGTTAGAGATATTGTTTCTTTGTTTAATTTCTGTTTAGTTGACCTGTCCTTTGTTGAGAGTGGGGTGTTGAAGTCTCTCACTATTAGTGTGTGTGGGTCTATGTGTGGTTTAAGTTTTATCAATGTTTCTTTCACAAATGTGGGTGCCCTTTTGTTTGGGGCATAGATGTTCAGGATTGTGATGTCTTCTTGGTGGAATTTTTCCTTGATGAGTATGAAGTGTTTTTCCCCATCTCTTTTGATTAATTTTGGTTGAAAGTCTATTTTATCAGATATTAGAATGGTTACGCCTGCTTGCTTCTTGGATCCATTTGCTTGGAAAGCTGTCTTCCATCCCTTTACCCTCAGGTAATGTCTATCTTTGTGACTTAGGTGTGTTTCTTGTATACAACAGATTGCTGGGTTTTGTTTCCACATCCATTTTGTTAGTCTGTGTCTTTTTATTGGAGAATTAAGTCCATTAATTGAGAGAGATTAATGACCAGTGGCTGTTAGATCCTTTGAATTTGATGTTGTCTGTGGTCATATGGTTGTGTGCTTGGTTCCTTTTTGTTTTACTGTAGTGGGGTTGTTTATTTCCTGTGTTTTCTTGAATGTAGCTAGTTTTCTTGGGTTGTATTTTCCCTTCTAGTGTCTTCTGTAATGCTGGATTTGTTTGTAGGTATTGTTGAAATTTGTTTTTGTCATTGAATATCTTGTTTTCTCCGTCGATGAGGACTGAGAGTTTTGCTGGGTATAGTAGCCTGGGCTGACATCTGTGTTCTCTTAGGGTCTGCATGATATCCGTCCAGGCCCTTCTGGCTTTCATAGTCTCTGTTGAAAAGTCAGGGTGTGATTCTAATGGGTTTGCCATTATATGTTGCTTGGCCTTTTTCTCTTGCAGCTTTTAGTATTTTTTCTTTGTTCTGTATATTTATGGTTTTGATTATTATGTGGCGGGAGGATTTTCTTTTCTGGTCTAATTTATTGGGTGTTCTATAGGCCTCTTGTATTCTTATTGGTCTCTCCTTTGAGTTGGGGGAATTTTCTTCAATGATTTTGTTGAAAATATTTTCTGGGCCTTGGTGCAGGGAGTCTTCTTTTTCCTCTATTCCTATTATTCTTAGGTTGTGTCTTTTTATGTTGTCTTGAATTTCTTGGACGGTCTGTGTCAGGAATTTTTTAGATTTAACATTTTCTTTGACAGACACATCTATTTCTTCCATTGTATCTTCCACACCTGAGATTCTTTTTTCCATTTCTTATAGCCTATTGGTTATGCTAACCTCTGTAGTTCCTGCTTTCTTCCCTAAGTTCTTTCTCTCCACAATTTCTTCCATTTGTGTTTTTTTAAATTTTTCCAATTCTATCATCAGGTCTTGAGCTATTTTGTTGGTTTCCTTCACCTGTCTGACTGTATTTTCATGTTTTTCCATCAATTCCTTCAGCTGTTTGTTTGAACAATCCACTGATTCTTTTATTTCATTCAGTGATTTAAGCATTTCCTCTCTAAAGTCTACAAACTGTTTGGCTGCAGCTTCCTCTATTTCTTTTCATATTTTATTTGTTTCCTCTGTTATCTTCTTCGTGAGCATAGATGTTAGGTCATCTCCTTGAATTTCAATTATGCTGGGGTGTCTAGGGCTATTTGCCCCTGGATAACTGGGTTCTGGAGATGCCATATTGCTCTGGCTTTTGTTGGTTGAACTTTTACGCTGTCCTCTACCCATTGGGCTATCTTAGTTGTTTGAAGTTAGTTTCTGGTTGTTCCTGGACTCTTATAGTGGAGAGAATCCCTTTGGCAGGAAGATGGTTTTTCCTGAAGGAAGCCTTCTCAGCTTTTTGGGTATAGTCACTGGATGGCCGGTGTTTTTCAGGAGTTGCTACAGCTCACCTCAGGTATAGAGACCTGGGTGGTAACTGTGGTCCTGATTAGTCAAGAGGGCTCTCCTCTCACCGGGAGAAGTCCTGCAGACAGCTGCCCTTCTTCTGGGTTTCTTGCTGTAAATTTAGTGATCAGCTGCTGTAACCTGTGTGTCCCGTGGTTTGGTCGGTTTTGTTAGGGATAACTGGTTGCCCCTTGGAGCAGTATCTGGGGGTTGATCTCAGGGTTCCCGGTCTTTTGTAGGTCTGAGTTTGGGGCTCTGTGCCCCAGAACCCAAGAGGTAATCTGTGGCGGGTGAGTACTGCTCTCCTGGTAACAGCAGGCTATCTGGGGCACAGCAGTTCCCTGGGTTGGGTCAGTCTGTGGGACCTTTTCCAGGAATATACTGGGTTGCCTAAGTCTGTCCCCTTTGCTTCGTTCCTTGTTCCTTGTGAGGGTTTCTCCAGACAGTGACTCTAAGACTCTGGTGTCTTGGGGCACACAGTTCTGTCTGTAAGGAGTAGTTGGTACAAAGCAGGCCTCTGGGCTGGCGGAGCATGCGCCTGCCTGCTAGTCTGCGGAAGCTGGGTTCCCAGTACCTCTGTGCTCCCTGCTTGGGCCCAGATCTGTGATGGCTGGGCGTACTCACCTGTTTGTGATCTGCGGTCTGCGAGATTTTCCCCAGGCAAAGCCTAGGTGACCCCAGAAGCACGGTTTCTTCCTTCCCTGTGGGGCCCTCTCCGGACAGGTTCCTAGTCTCTGTTGCACTGGAGCGCGCAGCTCGTCTGTACTGGTGAGCTGGGCGCGCAGCTCTCTGTGCGCGGCGGGAGCTCAGTTGTGATGGCGGCAGGTACCCGCGATCCGCGAGACCTTCCAGGGAAAGACTGGGTGACCCGTGATCAGACTCACAACTTTCCTTCTCCGTGGGGTTTTCTTGTGACTGGGACTCTCAGTCTCAGGCACCCTTGTGCCCATCGATTAGCCTGGGAAAGTGATCTGGACACCCAGGCTTGTGGCTCCAGCCCAGAAACCCAAAGCCCGCTTTACCCGGGATTTCTTCTGGGTTCTGGCTGGGCAGCTGTGAGTGGACCCGACGGATTCCCTCGCCGTGGGAGCCTCCCCTCACCTGGGAAACATGATTGATCGCTGTAGTTTTAGGGCCCAGAGTTCAGTCTCCTGGTCGCTGCACGGAGTGTGTTGTTCCGCTTCTCAGACACAATGCTCTCCCAGCGCCGCCATCTTGGCTCCCCCCGTGTAATAATTTTTATGAAATATTGAAACTACTGTGCTATAGAATATTAAAACATTCCTCCTTTGTGCTGTGTTCTGGTCTCTGCTATCCAGCTTTCCTCCCTTTTCTGTCCTTGCTAATGTCTAATAATTACTATTTTATTGTCTTCTACTTTGAGATCAACTTTTTACATTTCCACACATGAGTGAGAACATATAGAAGTTGTATTTCACTATCTGGTTTATTTCACTTAGAATAATGTCCTCCGGGTCTGGAGAGATGGCTCAGTGGTTAAGAGCACAGACTGCTTTTCCTCAAGACCCTGGTTCAATCCCCAGTGTTTCCCAGTTAGCCCAGGGCTACTAACAAGAATCTGTAAATCCAGTTCCAGGACATCTGATGCTGCCTCTGGCCTCTCACTACTGTACACATGTGGTGCAGAGACGTTCCTGCAGGCTAAACACCCACACACATAAAAATAATAGGTTTTAAGTGAAAAAAAGAGAGAGAGAATAATGGCCTCCAGTTCAATCCATTTTGCTGCAAACACAAAAATCTCATGCTTTTTAAAAGATGAATAAATTTTTAATTGTTTACACATGTAGACAAGAGTTTATCAAGTCATCCGTGGATAGACACCACAGATGCTTCCTTATCTTGGCTGTTGTGAATAATGCTTCATTAAAGGACAAGTAGGTAACTTACAACTTTATTTCTGTCTATGCATACTCATTAGTCTTGTGGTAAGGTCTTATGATGGTTGTATTTTGAATGTGTTTTTGATGAACTTATGTAATATCGCACACAATGACTATACAAATTTACATTCTCACCAACAGGGTAGGAGATTACTCCTTACTTCCTATTCCTGATAACATTGAATAAAACGTTGTTTTAAACAACAAAGAGACAATATATGTATATTTGTGGTGGATGCATGATGTTTTGATATGTGTGTGTGTGTATATATATATATATATTAGAATGGCTAGGGTGAACTATTTGATACATACATTGCTTTATATACCTATATTTTTGTGGTAAGAACACATGAAAACTACTCTTCTGGCAACTTTTAGTGTATTATTATTGACCATCACAGTGATCTGAATGAGAATGGTCTTTATAGGTACAGGTGTTTGCATATTTGGTCCCTAATTTTTGAAATTGTTTGGGAAGAATTATGAGGTATGGCTTTGTTGGAACAAATGTGTCACTGGAGATAGTCTTTGAGGTTTCAAGACCTACATCTTTCCCAGTCTCTCTCTATCTTTCTCTCTCCGTCTTTTTCTCTCCCACTTCTATCCACCTCATCCCTCTCCCCTCTGCTTCCCACTTTGGGATCAAGATGTGAGCTTTCAGCTCTTCCTGCTGCCATGTCTTTTCTCTACTGTCATGGACTCTGACCCTCTGAAAGTATAAGCCTCAAATAAACACTTTTTTCTATAAGTTGCATTGGTCATGGCATCTCATTCCAACATTAGAAGAGCAACTAAGACAACCATAGTTGCTATGATGTACATACAATAGTTCTCTTAAACCTTTCTAACCACAATTTTGTGTTCTTTGAATAATACACTTTTGTATGTCCCTCTTTCTTAAACACATTTCTAAAGGATATGTTCTTCAGAAAGCTTTTTTTACAGTGGGTGTTAGAGATGTTTTTGCTGACCACCAGGAGGCCCTAGGGCAGGTAGTAAATGGGGTCTAAGAAGACATGAAGCAGAATGCAGCATACCAGCTCTGGGCCTGTTCTGGAGCTATTGTGCATTGGGTGTTTTTTTGAACTATGGCAATGGGTGGTAAGAGGCAGAGAAATAGTTGTGCAATAGTTGTGCTGACAAGTTTTATGTCAACAACTAGAGTAATTCTGGAAGAAGGAACATCAGTTAAGAAAATGCCCCTCTAGACTGGCCTGTGGAACATTTTCTTGATTGTTGATTGATATGGGAAGGCCCACTTCTGTGAGCGGTGCCATTCCTGGCCTTATAGTTCTGTGTTCTTCCTATAAAAAGGCTGAGCAAGCCAGTCAGCAGTGCCTCACCCTGGCCTGTGCTGCAGTTCCTACTTTCAAGTTTTTACCTTGCTTGAATCCTACTCTTCTGACTTCCTTTGATGATGAACTGTGATGTAGAAGTATAAGCAAAATAAACCCTTCCCTCTCTGAGTTGATTTTGGTCATACTGCTTCACCACAGCAATAGTAACCCTAACTGAGACAGTAGTCTTACCAAAATTAATCTGAGAGAGCACAACAAAGTCTAATTTGTAGTAAAAATCTACCCAGAAGCTTAGGAATAATTTTTAAAAGGGTATAAATGTGCAAGTGTTGCATAAATTCTAAGACTGATTATATGAATTGAAGTGCAGTTGTCTGTGGTTGGATTGCATTTTGTTCTTGCAGTTTGGTAGATAGAAAATACATTTTCTTCTGAAAAGAACTCCCAAGGACAGAACATGAAAGAGGAATTTGAGAGACTTTTCTGAAACTTTTCCAAAAGGATTTGTACACATAGCAAGTGGCCTTGCTGTTTCCAGGATCCCTGGAAAACTTCGGTTAAGTGAGGATCATATAATATGCGTCTGAAAATAAGTCCCGGTTCTTGAATGTAGTACCATTATGATATTCACACTTTCTTATGTTATTTATGTAGTCATTTACTTAATTCTGCTAACCTAATATGGTATTATATTATAAGCCATTGGGTTCATAAGGAAAGGACAGATTCCCATTAACAATTCAAATAAATCAATTTAAAAATTTCTTTTCACGAATTGGTTAATAAAGATGTATTAGGTGTTGTGTTGCTTTTTAATATTGCATAACAGATGACTGCAAACTTCATGACATAAACAAAGCAAACACACTTCTTCGTTTCTTTCTTCTTCCTCCTTTTCCTTTTGCCCTTCTTTCTATGAGATAGAGTCTAATATAACCCAGCCTAACCTCACACTTGCTGTAAATTGCTATGGTCGTAAATTTATAATCCTTCCACTTTAACTGACTTGAGTGCTGATGTTTTGTGCATCATTTGTGTATCATTCCATACATAAATTTATTTCTTATAGCTGTGCACATGGGAAGCCTATCACGTGTCAGCAGGCTAAGCTCAAAGTGCTGACAGTGCTTTGTTCTTTTGTGGACTCCCAGAAGGACTGCTTCTATGCCTTCTTAGCTTCTAGAGGCTTCACTTTCCCTTTTAACAAGTGAAGTAACATACGTGTGAGTTAGTTTTATGAACACCTTTAGGGGATTTGTAATCTACCTACCACAAATAGCTGCGAAGAAAAGTTCTCAAATTATCAAATTTTTAGATTCTTTTTAAGATCCTTTCCTTCAATTTTTTAAAAAGTCAAATCTTATTAATTGCATCCTTTTTAGTTCAGGCAACCATGTCATGTTAATGATTTCCAGATGGAAGGCTTGAGTCATTATTTTCTAAGTATTTGATCCTGAGTTCTCCAATACAGAAAAGGAAAAACTCCACATGTTGGGAGGAATGGATTGCAATTCATTTTGAATGAGTCTAATGTGGCCTGGAAATCTTCACTTTGTCATGTAGACAATAAGATGAAGTAGGGTTGGTCAAGAAGATTGCTAGAAGAATCTTCTTCACTTTGACTTAGTATGGCCTCATATCAGTGCCATTCCGTCCATATCTTTATTTGCATACTTGTATCCACAGGACTATGGAGCCTCTTATATTTTCAGTGTGCCTTTGTTTTCTCTTCTCTTCTCTTCTCTTCTCTTCTCTTCTCTTCTCTTCTCTCTTTCTTTCTTCCTTTGGTTTTGTGTTGTTTTCATTCAAGACAGAATTTCTCTGTATAGTAGAGCTCTGGCTGTTCTGGGCTTTTTTTGTAGATAAGACTGGCCTTGAAGTCACAGAGATCTTCCTGTGTCTGCCTCCCAAGTGCTGGGATTAAAGCCATGTGCCACCGTGCCTTGACAGTGTGCCTTTCTTAAACTCTAGAGAGCGTAGGCACTCCTGGTCTCTTCCATGAGACCTTACTTACTTACTTACTTCCATGAGACATTACTTCTCTGCCTTCAAGATTCACTTCAGCATTCTTTTCCTTCCTCCCTTCATAATTGAGATGGGTCAAGCAAACAGATTTCAAGCTGTATATTGGGAAAAAACAGAACACGCACATCCACCTTCTTCTGTGCAGAACGGACCTTAGAGTGATCAGAAGGCTGGGGAGAGGGCAGGTCAGAGTGAAGCAGAATGAGGCAAATTGTAGCCTCTATGAGCAGAGAGTTAGTGCACGTGGTCCATCCTTTATGCTATGAAGTGAAAATGAAATCACTTCAGGCCACAGACATAGGGCACTATCATGAGGAGATTTGCATAAGTGTCACAGAACCGTGCTTTGTCAATGTCAGTGCTTATGCAGGATGGGGCCATGAGCTCTCAGGATAATAACCAGAGGAAAGGCAGAAGATTTCCTTGTGTTCCTGAATGCCACAGATAAACCTGAGTATCACAATATTTCAAAAGCATAGCTGTTGCTGAAGCAGGTTGTGGAAACTTGCTTTTTTGGTATTAGTAATAATAGTCCTATCTGCCAGGTGTTGGTGCACACCTTTAATACCAGCACTTGGGAGGCAGAGGCAGGCAGATTTCTGAGTTAGAAGCCAGCTTGGTCTACTGAGTGAGTTCCAGGACAGTCAGGGCTACACAGCGAAACCCTGTCTTGAAAAACAGTAGCAACAACAGTAACAACAACACAAAACAAAATAATAATAATAATAATAATAATAATAATAATAATACCCTATTTGACTTTTTTAAGAGTTTGAAAGAATTTTAAAAGTTGAAAAAGTATATAACTCCTTCTTAGAGCTAGTGCTCGAAGTCTGGCAGGGCACACATATCCTGGCTCTATACCAAAAGATGAAATTGTTTTTTACAAATCAGTTTTGAGCGCCAAAGCAAGTTTTCAATATTCAGTTGCCTCCACCATGAGTTAATAGGCATATGAAAAAGACTTTAGCTCTAAGGAACCCAACAACCTTCTGTGTAAAATAACCTCACTCTATGCTACTTAACACTTTTCAACAAAATTAACACAGGGTTAAAGGCAACGCAGTGCAACTCACAGAAAACAGCAGTGGTAAAACATTATTTGGCAAATTATTTAAGTGCTTCTAATGCCAATATCAAAGGGTGAGAAAACTTAATAGGCGTGGGAAGAGAAGAGCAATTAAAGGTGTCGGAAGATCCATAAAGTGAGTAACATTCAGTCAACTAAAATAGAACCAGGGAAGAGTTGACAAGGGAAGGGAAAGATGACAGCTCCGAGCAGTAGCCTCTAGAACATCCTCCATGTGGCTGAGCAAATAGCCTTGGGCTGGCTGAGCTTCATAATCTGACTGCGTGGTGATAAAGAAGTGAGCTGAATGGCCCAACTTCAGATCATGGACTTCACCCATGAGTGCATTGCACTGTCCTTCAGTCATTCCTGGGGAGGGGAAGGATTAACAAAAAGACAGATGAAACCTCAGTTTTTTAATAAAATTCAATAAAAACCCTGTGTGGAGGCAGGGTTCTGACATGACCACTAAGCTCGGTGCCCTTTGCTGTACACCTCCTGCATGATCCTTGAAACCACGAGTTACAGGGTACTGCGGCCTTCATGAGGGTTTGGTCATATTGCATATATAATGTTAAGAAGGGCTTTACCCTTAGTGATCTGGCCTTGTCCTACATAACATTTATATCTAGGCATATACATTCCGGGGAGGGGATATCAGGGGGTCAGTGCGAGCAAGACTTTCTGTTGTTGGCTCTAGAGATCAAGAGAACATGTGGCAAGTAGGAAGAACGGCCTCCCAAAGACAAGAGCCGCTGGGCTGACAGCCAGTACAAGGGCGAATCTTTACAGTCACCAGAAGGTGAATTTTGCCACAACCTGGAAGAGCTTAGTAAATGTCCCCAGCCCCAGATCAGTTCAGATCCTGCCAACACCCAGCTTTCTGACTTGAGAGACCTATGCGGCGACCTGAGTCACTCAGCACATACACTTCTGACCTGAAGAGATGTCCTTTAGCAGGAGAATGGATAAAGAAATTGTGGTACATTTACACAATGGAATATTACTCAGCTATTAAATACAAGGAAATCAAGAAATTTGCAGGCAAATGGATGGAACTAGAAAAGATCATCCTGAGTGAGGTAACTCAGAAGCAGAAAGACACACATGGTATATACTCACTTATAAGCAGATATTAACCATATAATATAGGATAAACATACCAAAATCCACAGACCTAAAGAAACTAAATAGCAACAAGGACTCTAGGGAGGTTGCTTAATTCTCATTCTAAAGAACAAATAGAATAGACACCTGAAACAGTTGAAGAGGGAACAGGATAGAAGCCTACTACTATAGATGTCCTCTGAAAGACTCCACCCAGCAGGTGTCAAAGCAGATGCTGAGACTAACAGTCAAACTTTGGGTGTGAGTGCAGGGAGTCGTATGGAAGAGTGGGGTTTTAGAAGGCCCAGAAGGGACAGGAGCTCCACAAGGAGACCAACAAAGCCAACAAATATGGGCCCACAAGGGCCCTGCAGAGACTGATGCACTAACCAAGGGCCATGATGGAAAAGACCTAGACCTCCTGCTCCGATGTAGCAGATAGGCAGCTCAGTCTCCATGTGGATTCCCTAGTAAGGGGAATATGGGTTGTCTCTAACATGGACTCTGTTGCCTGCTTTTTGATCCCTTCGCCCTGGTGGAGTGCCCTTGCCAGACCACAGAGGAAGAAGATGCAGGCAGTAATGATGAGACTTGATAGGCTAGGATTAGATGGTAGCAGAGAAGGGCTACCACTTTCTGTGAACTAGGAGATCAGGATAGGGCAAAAGAGGCAGGGAGGATGTCACCAGAAGGAGATGAGGGAGGGGGTTACAATCAGGATGTAAGATGAATAAATTATTAAAAGTTTAAAAAGAGAAAAAAACCTAAATTCCTTGAAATAGGTATGACTGTCTTTCCTGCATTTTAAAAAGTTTACCCTGACAGTAGCATTGCATTTCAACTCACCCTATTCTTACCTTTATAGTTGATATTCTTGCCCTTACAGCTGTCATCAACAAATATAGAACATACAATATAGTTTTAAGGCCACAAAACTTCAGCAAAGAAACCTGGGTTGTAACTAGTTACATTCCTTTGCATGACTGCTACTTGAAGACCACTCCTAGTGATACCAGATTTTGTGTCCCCTGTCTCTAAGGCTGAGGTGCTTGTGGTTCTTGTGGTTTTGTGAGGATTGGGACTACCCCTGAGACTGAGGTACAGATTTGTAAGGGCTCACTGTGCGTTGGAAATTTCTGGCCTCTGTCAGCAGTAAAGGTGGCTGATGGCCTGAATGGAGCAGTTCTTAGAGAATTCCTGTTGGTTTTGTGGTTTAGCTCTCCACACCTTACTCTGATCACAGAGACTAAGCTATCCATGTAGAAGAGGATTGCAGTATCTAGTGCATGAGGCTGGACAGATTAATTACTCTTCTGGGTCTCAAGTGAATAATCCAGCCGCTTTCTTTTTAAACCCCTGCTTCTAGCAGATTTTGGCATATTTCATCATTTCTTTATTTCAGGGGGGAAAGACAGAGTACTTTTAGTTTCCACTGGTATACAGGCATAATAATAATCAAAGAACATGAAAAAGGAGCCAAAACCTTTGCCAGACTCAGAGAAACAAATTGCACCAAAGGAAAAAAAAAAATCATGGCAGACTTGCTGGCTGCTGGAGGGGTAGCCTTATTGTGCATCTCAGCTCTGTCATTCTGTTTTGCTTATGGCAAATGTCACATTGTTGACTTCCCTTCATGTAATGTCAGAAAGAATGATCATTAGGCAACCTTTGAAAAACAAACATCTTCCTTTGGTTCACAGAGGATTTGGAATAAAGGAATTTCTGAAAATGATCTTTCTATAGTGAAGAAGCCTTTGCTGTTCTGGAAGAGCTGGCTGAATTGAAAGCTGTGTGCTTTAGTATTAAGTCCACATAAAAGAAAGGTAGGGAGAAAAAAAAGAGAGAAAGAGAGAGAGAAAAAAAGGACGGTAGATGGTATTTCTATTATGAGAGAAGCAGTGCGTGTATTTAGGTATTCCGAGGACTGTGACACTGTCACTGATGGAATGGTAGGAATCACTGTAAGTCAGGGCTCAAACATAACACCCTAAAATGTCAGCAGGTATCATTAATTTGTTTTTAATTAACAAGTAAAAGTTGTTTTTAGCTCTCATCCTAGTATTTATGTATGTTCTTTCATGATAAATTTACACTTGCCTTTGATCAATCAGGAAAAAAGACCTCATTTTATCTGCTTTCCACTCACAGGAGACTCTTCAAACGAAGGCTTTTACACAATCCCATCCCTTGTTCTGCTAAAGTCACTGCTTGTGTTCTCACATTTACCTAGTTGCATATGCCAGGCTTTTTTTCCTTCTTGACTGCAAGGGAACAGGAAACTCAGACCTGGATCTTGAGATGGCTCTGCCAATGTAACCCAAACAACTGTAGAGGTAAGGGCAAAAGTGATAGGGCCTTCTGAGTGCATGGCTGTGCACCTGTGACAGTAAGAACAAATGAAAGCAGAGGCTGTAGAAGAGTAGCAGATGGCTTCGGGGAATAGGTGAGAAAGTGAACTAACACAGGGCCAAATGGGCGACCTGCGGAACCACTTGAGCACTGTGACCTTATTCTGTCAATAGTGAGAGGCCTGGAAGGAGTGTGGGCCTGGCCTGGGGTCAAAGAATAGGGCTCCTGCTTAGGAGTACATGAGTGACCATAGAATCGAGAAAGAATAAAAGAAAGAACAGAGTGTAGAGCACAATCAGGAGGATGGATATTCCAAGGGGTGGTAGTGTAGAGTGGCAAAGTTCTTGCACTCTTTCGGAATTTAGTTCCCCAGCCCTGAGATGTTTGGCTGAAGCAGATCAGAGCGAAGAAGTGTCATGGCTTTCTGGCTTTCTCTGGCTGTACTGTTCTGTGTAGCATAGAACTTTGGAAAATAACTTTTTCTTATTTATTTATTCCCCCTTTTATTTCTATTCCAGACAGAAGGTTTACATCCATTTTAGGCATATTAAATTATGATTAATTTTAGACAGTGAAGAGATATCCAGGGACATCAGGTGGCTGGTATATATATTATTTTGTGGAAAAAATTAAGAAAATTATATAGCATCAAAGGAAAAAAATCAGAAAACAGAGATCACCAATTAAATTCTTTAGATAAGTTCTTCTAAGTGGAGTAGTTTTGTTCATTTTTCCCAACACTTTATTTCTGCTGTAATTTCTTTTTTTAATTAATTTATTTTATTTGTTACAATCTATTCATTTTGTATCCCACCTGTAGGCCCTTGTCCCATCCAATTGCATACTCCCTTCCTCTTCTCCTTCCATGCCCCTCCTCCAGTCCACTGATAGTGGAGGGCCTTCTCCCCTTCCCTCTGACCCTAGCCTCAGGACTGGCTTCATTGTCTTCCTCTGTAGCCTGGTAAGGCTGTTCCCCACTCAGGAGGAGGTAATCAAAGAGCCAAACACTCAGTTCATGTCAGAGACAGCCCCTGTTCCCATTACTAGGGAACCCATTTGGACACTGAGGTGTTATGGGCTACATCTGTGCAGGGGTTTTAGGTTATCTACATGTGTGGTCCTTGGTTGGAGTATCAGTCTCAGAAAATACCCCTGGGCCCAGATTTTTTGGTTCTGTTGCTCTCCTTGTAGAGCTCCTGTCCCCTCCAGGTCTTTCTGTCTCCCACTTCTTTCATAAGATTCCCTGCAGTCTGCCCAAATTTTGGCTATGAATCTCAGCATCTGCTTTGATACCCTATTGGGTAGAGTCTTTCAGAGGCCCTCTATGGTAGGCTCTTGTCCTGTTCTCTGTTCTCTTCCTCTTCTGATGTCTATCCCATTTGCCTTTCTGAATGAGGATTGATCATCTTACCTATGATCCTCCTTCTTGCTTAGTTTCTTTAGGTGTACAGATTTTAGTATGTTTATTCTATAGTATGTGTGTAATATCCACTTATAAGTGAGTATATACCATGTGTGTCTTTCTGCTTCTGGAATATCTCACTTAGGATGATCTTCTCTAGTTCCCACCATTTGCCTGCAAATTTCATGTTTTCCTTGTTTTAATTGCTGGGTAGTATTCCATTGTGTAAATGTACCACAATTTCTGTATCCAATCCTCAACTGAGGGACATCTGGGTTGTTTCCAGATTCTGGCTATTATAAATAAAGCTGCTACAAACATGGTTGAGCAAATGTCCTTGTTGTCCTTGAGTGTCTTTTGGATATATGCCTGGGAGTAGCATAGCTGGATCTTGAGGTAGCGCTATTCCTAAGCGCTAGATTGGTTTGCCAAGTTTACATTCCCACCAGCAATGGAAGAGGGTTCCCCTTTCTCCATATCCCCTCCATCATGTATTGTCACTTGAAGTTTTTATCTTAGCCAACAGAATTCTATTTTTTTTTTTTTTAATTTTTGTTTGCTTGTTTGTCTCAGATGTTCTTGCTGTATAGCCCGGACTGGAGTGGAATTTATTATGCAGTCAGGCTGGCCTTGAACATGCTGTCCCTCCCTGCTTCATTGCCTAGTTTAAAACAAAGATTCAAACCTAAATGCAGAGTAGGTTTGGATCAGCTTTGACTTAATGCCTCCCAGGAAAGCCAACGCTTGAGTGTTGGATCTCCTTGTGGTGCTCTCTTGATTGGTGACTCATTTCCCTTCCTGAAAGTAGAGTCTTGAATATTATCTTCTTGTTTTGATGAACACGGCCCAGTTGTAATATCAATAATCAATAAATGTAGAAAAGAGCTGTTTTGCATTTTGTGGTGCAGTGTCGCTGACAGGAGACCTCTTTTTGCTGGGACTCAGATTTACACATTGCATGCAATGCTTTTGTAGTGGGGAGATGAACAGTGTCAGAGTTAGCAAAGGGGCTGTTGCTCTTTATCTTTCTGGATTACCAGTCTCCTCTCCCTCTCTTTCCTCCTGACTTTCTTCTGTGACTTTACTTTTGCATCCTCTTTTCTGTACTTCCTTCTTCTCAAGAATCTTCATGTTAACTGAGTCCTTTTCTTTTCTTCATTTCAAATCATTGTCTTTTTCAACTGAAATCACAACCTGTTTGTTGAGCCCAGTCGCATCCTCGGTAAGAAATATGTCTGACTAGTTGGTTAAGTGAAAACACCCCTGCTGAGTTGTTAGCTTTCTTTAAAGAATTCTCAGTGGTATCTTCTCAGCCACTTGTCTTTTCTTTTTCACCTTTTCCCTTTTTCTCAATACTAGGTCTTATTCAGGTAGGATGACTAATTATGCAAGAAACAGAAGAAAACTTTCCCTTGTGAGACGTTTAGGATAGTGTGAAGAATATCCGCTTTAATACATACATTACTTCTTAAGTACATTAAGGCCCAAAGAACAGTTGATTCTTTTCTATGATTGTTGTCGATGTGAATTTGCTTGATGTATTAGAACTTGGAATCCAAAGTCAGACATACCAAGGCCTGCATTTTGCCTTTGTTGTTCTGATGCTGCTCCACAGTTAGGGGAAGTAACCCCACCCAGTTAAAAATTGTTTGTTTCCTCATTTGAGAACAATACTGTCGTCTTGGTTCTTGAATGATTTGTGCATGTGCCTGGCTCACAGCACAGGTTACAGAACTTCCCCTCACCACCTTCTAGTGGTAATGCATTTTTGGGGGGTGGCCCCTTTCTGTCCCCTCCTTTTCTTTCTCCTTCTTTGATTTTCTCCCTCTCCCTTTTATCTCTAGAGGTAAGACTTCCCTCTGTTGCACTGGCTTGTCTTTAACTACTGTTCTTTTGATTTAAACCTCCTAAGTGGGTGTGACTAAAGGTACTTGTCACCTCACCAGGCTAAGAAAATGCTTTTGTCTTAATTGTGGAAAGAAACATCAAGAAAGGTTTAAATTTTAAGAAGTTTCATTGAGAAAAATTTTCGATCATAAAAATGGGAAAACAACCATGACAAGAGATGTAACCGTTCTGTCCAAATAAGATGATATTTAAATTAAGCTCTATCAATAACCGATCAAAGTCCCCACCCAGGGATGCAGGAATAGTTCAGTGCTTGAGTGGCATGTGCAAAGCCCTGGGTCAGTCCCCAGCAGTGGCCACAGGGCTAAAAACAGCTTCTGTCCTATAAGAAAAAAATTTAAATTAGCAAATCAGTATGTACCGCAATTTAGGTTGTTTAATGAAATGCTTAAGATATTTTACTATATAATGTACTATATAATAGTACATGGCTATACTTTACAAAGGATGACAAATTTATTTAGTTATGTATATTATATATATTTATTACTGATATATACACAATATTCATTAAATATATATACATTCTAATGTATGTGCTGCTATTGGAGTAAAATTATTTTAATTTTTTAATATAATATTATTTTTAAATTTTATATATTTTTTTCTTCTGTGTATGTGTATTTGTGTATACTGCATGCATGGCTGGTTCCACCAGAGGCCAGAAGAGAGACTACAAACCTGGATCTAGAGTCAGATGGCTGTGAGGTACCATATAGGTTCTGGGAAACAAACCTACTTCCTCTGCAAGAGTAGCCAGTGCTCTTGACCTCTCAATCATCTTTTTCAGTCCCTTAATATTTTTGAGTCTTAAGAACATCATATAGTGCCTTTTGATCATGTTCACCCTTGTTCCTTTCCCTAGCTCTTCCTAGAACTATCTCCTACATTCCTAACACCTCTGAAATTTGTAAATTTGAAATGTTTCCTTTTAAAAAAACTGATGAAGAATATTTTGTGCTGACCATTTACTCCTAGGTGGAGAACCATCCATTGCTTGACTTACCCTGGGCCCCACTCTTAAAAACTTCCTCTTCTGTCCCCCACAAAAAAGAACCTTTCTTTCTTTCCTTCACCTTCCAAAGTATTCAGAGTGCTTACTAAAAAGGAGATTATTTGGCTTTTGTGCCTATTACAAATAGAGCTAGTACTTCATTGTAAAAAAATATAACCTCAGTTTACAAGTGGCTTTGCACTTTGAGAATGACACTTACCTTATATATAGGACTAGTTAATTCATGTGGTCATAAACAGTAGTAATCATAAGGATATGTTAACTTGTATCCATTTGCTCGCTATGTATTATGTAGCTGCATTTTCAGCCATTTTACTAGGTTTTCTTATACAGGAAGGTATAAATGTGCTTCTGAAAACCATTAGCCTTGTGCTTCCTTTGTTCATTTCAGAGAGGCTAGATTTGGGAATATATAGGGTAGAGGCAGGACAGTGGTCTGAAAATGACTTTTTGAAAGAGCTGTTTTTTATGTCAACATGGATACTTGAAATTATTTCATATATAAATGCGTGTCTACATATTTACATGCATATATTTTACAATATAGCTATTATTCATAAATACAAGTAAAATACACAAATGTCATATAAATCTGTAATTGTATAAATGATTATTTAGAATATATAAATACATTGTTTCCTGATATTTCAGAGCTTCCAATGGACGTAGGTCCAGCCAAACTTGCATCTCTCAGGTAGCTGTGAAAACAAGAGTCTAATAGAGAGGGAGAAAGAGATAAACTAAATAAATTTAGTCAATTACACAGCAACTGCTACCAGGGAAACTGTTCTTTAGAAGCAGCCAATCAGACAGAAGTATGAGTTCACCAGGAAGCACTTAATAGCTCCTGTCACATTTCCTGTTCTTTCTATGCCCTCACTGTCTACTTCTCCCTTTCTAGCACTTTCTTCTTTATCTTTCTGTCCCCTAACCATTACCTCTTGGCCTGTCTTTTTCTTTACATGCATCTTAAGATTTAACTACACAGAGGACTTGCAAAGGCGGGAGAGGGTCCTTTGCCCATCTTAGCCCCTCCAGTTCTTTGTCTTTGCCCTGGCGGTGTTCCTGCAAGACTTTTCCCTGCTTACCCCATTACTAGTGTCATGTGAACTTGATACTATAATTCCCTAGAAGCTGTATTATATCAACATAAACTCTAACACAGCTATCACAATAACTTGATTTACAGTAAAGAATGATTCATAAGTAAGATTTTGGGTGGGTCATCTTTGTTTGCTTTACATTATACAATAAATTCTGCATTAGCTATTTTTTGAAAGACATTTGATATCAGAGTTCTGGTCAGGTTTTTAATTTTTATAGTAGAGGTTTATTGGTCTATAGCCTAGAATGTTGTTGTTGTTATTATTATTATTGTGTTTCTCAAAGCTTAGACTGGCAGGCGATTTCCCAGTATTAATTAATTAACTCCAGGCTTTTTTGGCAAAGTGCCTTGAAAGAGCTGCCATGTCCTGAGTGACCCTCATATGTACTTTATGCCAGTGATCATTAAACTCGCAAAATTGTCTCACCTGGTTTCTTAGGGCATTAAATGAAGATAACAAGAATAATAAACTAGCCTATTAACACAGAGGAGATATTAATCTACTAGACACATAAAAAATTGTGTAAAATGCCTTCTGGATCCTAAGGCAAATAAAAATTCTAAGATCACTGAAAAAAATGTTTGCTGCTGATGGTTCAGTAAGAGTTCTGAGATGACCAAGCCTATATTTTTCTGCAGTCATTTACGAAACAGGTAAACATGCAAAATGAAGAGTCCTTGTATCAGATTCTTACTCTCCACAGCAAAATATAATGTCACTAGAAAACCCACTATCAGGTAGGAAAGAAGTGGTTCTTTTGGACAGAGATAAATGTAAGAAGAAAAATGTACAATCTTTGCATCTGGGAGAAACAGTAATAAAAGTAGCATTTGGACTCAACTCTTCTTGTTTTCCCAGAACATCCAGCATTTTACAAATGAGGGACTTGCCCAGAAAAGACCCATTGCTGTCATGAGTGTGTGTATTTCATTGTGGAGGATGTGCTGTGCTTCGTGCAGTAAACATTCCCATCCCCTCCCCCTGCTTATAAAATGATGTATACACTTGTGTTTGGAATATGACACACAAATGTGCATATGAAGAAGCCCATTTCCAGAATTAAATACGTGATATGTACTTACAAAAACACCTAGAAGTATAAGCAAAGAAACACTCAGAGTTATACAAACAGAAACTCCCAACTCAGCGCACCTACACACATCCTATGCACAGACACATTAGCTCTCAAATAGATATATAGAAACATAACCACAGAAATGGCTGCAGAAATGCAAATGCACGCACACACAACCGCAACTCTCTAAAATGGTTATCCTGTGCTTTTAGTCACTGGAGAAAGCAAAACTAATAGAAGATTAAAGCACGGACAGAGGCCTGAGAGATGGCTCCACAGCTATGAGCTCCTTTTAGGGATCCAAGCTCAGCCCTCAGTATCCACATCAGGGGGTTCACAGATGCCTGTAACTCCAGCTCCCGGGCATCCAACACCCTCTTCTGGTTCCCATGGGTGCCTGTACTCTTGAGTACCATCCCATAATTAAAAATATGATGAATGTTAAAAAAATAAGCAAATGAATGATCTATTGTGGCATAACGAGTGATAGTTGATAAGTAAGAACTGTATAGCAAGTTCTCTTCTGGAGCTGTCCCTTCCCTGTTTCTGTGTGAATGACTAGAGATCTTAGGAGAGCCAGTGCTAGTAGATATGCATGACACATGCATAATACCTACCAGACTGCAACTTGCCTTGCTTTTCAGCAGCCTGGCACTCATCCACATTCAGCCCACTTTCTCGAAAATGCTGGCTTTTTGTTTTGA
This sequence comes from Psammomys obesus, assembly GCF_907164565.1. Classification (NCBI taxonomy): domain Eukaryota; kingdom Metazoa; phylum Chordata; class Mammalia; order Rodentia; family Muridae; genus Psammomys; species Psammomys obesus. Next base: position 31,800,932 of record NW_026587216.1, on the reverse strand, counting down.
GTTGAAGAAACTGAACCTTAAGTTCCCTCTCAAAGGGACCAGTCATTCTTAGGATGAATGGAGTCACCCATGCCCAAGATAACATTGTGTGCAATAGGTTGGAGAGCTTCATACGAGTGCACACAGGCTTACCCAGGCCTATGCAGAGACAGCTTGTGTTGTGGTTTTAAAATCCTTAAAAATCTTAAAGGATTTGGAGGTTGGTGGTGTTGCCCAGTGGTAAGGCAATTGCTTAGCATCCACAAGGACCTGGATTTCATACCGTGAATTGTAAGTGAGAGAAAGGATTATGTAAATTTTGGAAGGCTGAATATCATGGACCAAATTGTGACTGAGCAGAATGATACATGTGTGTGTTACTCTTAGTGTCAGTCAGTTTGTGAGATGCATAATCACCATTATTGTTAATAGATGGTGGTTATAATACAGAGCAAATGCACACTGAGCACCTACTGTGTCACAGTCTTACAGCCAATGATGAGAATCTTTGTTCTGTCAGCTCTATTTTACATGTTGCAGGTCCTGTAATTTCTCCAAGATCACCCTATTAATAAGAGCTAAGTTCCTTCCTACTGTTCTAGTCTTTCATTGCTGAGTAGCTTAAAAGATAAAATCACCAAAGCTTAGTATATAACCATACATCTATACTTTCTGTTAATCAAATCAGGAGTAAGGTGGCTATTCAGAGATGGTTATTCTTGTGTTATCTCTTATTTTTAGAAGGCCTGTGGGATGAGTTAAGGTTTTTCTCACATCCATAAAAGGAGATACTACTATTTTCATTTCCCAGGTGGGATATGGGCACCCACATCTGACTCAGTTATAAAGCTAATGACAAAAATAAGATATACAAAATACAAAATCATGACCGTAGCTAAGCCTTATTTTTTTTCTTTGCAGAAGTGTTACAAGGGCCTGAATCACAGCTGGAATGGACTGCCTTTGTGTGTACCCTGTAGGAGGGAGGTAGTGCATGGAATCAAGGCTTGGCTCAACTTCATGACGAGAAACCTGGATACCAGGGAGGCTTAGTTTGATTGGATTCTGGAACTTACTGCACTCAGCTGGGTGTAGTCCAGCAACTGGGTGGCACTGGCAGAGGGAGGCCTGATTCTGCAACAATTACCGGTCAATTGCAAGTGATTATAATGGCACTGTGTCTAAAACAATATGGAGAAAAATGCTGCCTGGAAAATAGGAAACACTGGTGCTCCACCACAGAAAGAGGGAGTGGATGGGGGTGTCAGAGTAATGAGAGCTATTGAAAATTTGAGTTGTGACTCTTGATCATTTTTCAAAAAGCAGTACCTATGGTGAGTTTGTAATCATGTCTTTCTTCATAGGGAGAGCATGGCACAGTAGCTTCTACATAGTCTTTTTTGGTGAAGATGTCTGACCGGGAAGATTGGGAATGATACAAAATACTGCATCTAATTTCACCTGCACCTAAGTGAGGTGCCCCATGGATCTAGATTGCAGAATGCCAGAGATAGACAGTGTTCAGCTCATACTTTCAGGATGCTCATGAGTAAATACTCGGTAGACTTGACCAATAATTTTTCTGATATTTGCTCATTTCAGAGCTATTATTTTTTGCCTCTATGCTCTGTTGCTTGCGAGATATATGGCCACAGAAGTTTCCAAGAAACTATAGATACCAAGAAACTATAAAACCAAGCCCAAATGGAGAGTCTGAGGTCCAATCCCCAGAAAATATGGTTTTTAAAATAGACATTGTCCCTTGTGCACTCCCTCTGTGGCTTACCCAGAAAACTAGTGGGATGGGGCCTGGGCCAGCGTACTCCTTGCAGGGTGTCAATTGGCTGCTTCCAGCTCTTGTGATGGTTTCCTCTCCTGTGAAAAATTGTGACATGTTCATTCTTGGCAGTCACAATCTCAGATATTAAATCACTTTCCTCAAATTTCCAGAGTTCTGACACATATAATGGACTCAGTAGGGGATTTGCAATAATTCTTTTTCAGTATTTATGAAGCAGTGCACTTCCCATGGCTTCTGGGCCTTTTATAGATCACGGCCATAAATTTCCCATGACTATCACTTCCTATCTTTAAAATATACACCTTTATGAAGTGCTATGGGAATGAGGGAGGTATTGTTGGTTTTGCCTTTTGTTATTGATTCATAAGAAGTCTTTAGCATCACCTGTTAAATGTGTAGTAACGAGTGGTCATGTAAACACAGAACGCGCTTGATTCCTATGCATTTTTCATTTCTGTAAACGGTGTCCTGTGGTTCTCTCAATCATGTTAGTCTTTACACGCTAAACCAAAGGTCACACCAATAACTGGTTCCTACATGAAAGCACCTAAAGCTGCCAGGTCAGTCTTGATTTTAGCACTCTTTGCCTCTGTCTGTGGTAAATTTTCTCATATCTAGTTCTTATACATACGCTCCTTCCCTCCTGCTGTCTCTGAATACAGACATGACTGTTATGGAAATGGGATTAGATAGCAATATCAAGCCTGCCCGTTAAAATTTAGCCTCATTTGGGGACTTTATGTTTGCAGTTTAAAATGTAAATGACTGAAATTGTATGCCGTCTATTTTGAAAGACATAGGATTTCTGAGTTTTTGTTTGTGCTTTGCGATTTTATGCCTATGACATAATGCAAGACACACGAGGGTGAGGGTCTGAAGCTGGATTAGTGCTCAATGTAAGGTTTCCTGACACCAGTTACTCCTGAATTCCTGGCATTCTTTTTTCCCTTTTATTGAAAATATTATTTTCTCATACAATATATTCTGATTCTGTTTTCCCCTCTCTATAGTCCTCCCAGTTGCTCCCTACTCTCCTTCCCCTCTCATTAGAAAAGAACAGGTTTATAAGAAATTAACGGCTAACCATGACAAAATGAAATATAATAAGATAAAACAAAACCAATCACATTAAGGCTGAACAAGGAAGGCAACCATCAGGAGGAAAAGAGTCCCAAGAGCAGGCACATGAATCAGTGACCCTTTCATGCTCACACTCAGCAGTCCCATAAAAACACTAAGCTGAAAGCTACAATGTACACACAAATGACCTAGTACAGGTCTTTGTAGGCACTGTGCTTGCTGCTTCAGTCTCTCTGAGTTCATGTTTGCTTTGCTTAATTGATTCAGGGGGCCTTATTCTCCTGGTAGCCTCTATTCCTTCTGTCTCTTACACTCTCCATCTGCCTTCTCTCCTCAGGGTTTCCTGAGCTCTAAGGGAAGGGATTTGATGGAGCCTTCCCATTTAGACTCTTTCTCCATGTAATGTCCAACTGCGGGTCTCCGTATTTGTTCACATCTGCTGCTGGAGGATGCTTCTCTGATGATGACTGAATAAGGCACTGATCTATGAGTATAGCTATTTTATTGCTTTTTTTTTTTTTTTAAAGATCAGTAGTGTTTGGTTTCACCTTAGGTCTCTAGGCTATCTAGTCTCTGGTTCTTGGTTACCCAAACAGTATCAGGTATAGGTTTCCTCTCATAGAGTGGGCTTAAAGGTTCCATCATATAGAGTGGGCCTTCGGGCATTAGTTCTGTGCTACATATTTTGAAGGCAGGACATATTGTAGATAAAATATTTTTTTCTGGCTGGCTTGGTTTTTATGTTTCTCTTTTCATAGCCTGCAGAATACCTTCTCTCACCAAGGACACTATAGTGTTGCTGTGAAGGCTTTGTGTAGGCACCACCTCAAATTCTCCATGTTTGGTGAGTTGTATTTGGATTGTCCTCAGAAATGGAGACCCTGATGTCAGCTTTCGAAGAGCAAATCATTGTCTTAGCAAGACCCTGGGTTATTTGGAGATTTCCATGTGATCCCCCTGGCCAACAACTCAATTGAATGCAGTACTGGAAGTCTCATTTGGTGACAAGAGCTGGCTAGGTGAAACTCCATATCCTTCTTTCTTAGGAGACCTCATTAGGATTACCTTCATATATTTTAGGAAGCTTTGACTGCACTAGGTTTTCATATTGTCCCAACTCCAGCTGTCTCTCACCACGTTCTCTCCCTCTACCCTATCTTTCCTCTCACTCCCCATCCGATTCTTCTGTTCTCATCCCTACTTGCCCTCAGTCCATTCATAAAAATCTATTCTATTTCTCCCTCCCAGGGAGATCCATTTCTCCTCTCTAGACCTTCCTCTATACCTCATGTCTCTGAGTCTACAGATTGAAGCTGGGTTATAATTTAATCAATGTCTAATATCCACATATAAGCGAATGCACACCATATGTATTTTGGGGGGCCTGAGTTTCTGAAATGTTTTAGACATACCCTAAAGTCACAGTGTGGCTGCCCTATCATTGATAAACTTTACGGAGAAGTGTAAAACATGGGGCCAGTTTTTCCCTACCCACGTTCAACTATTTTGCTAAGAGCACTCCATAGTCTTTGTTGTTTAGACACTTGCTTATTTCATTTTTTTTTTTCTGAAATAAGAATAGGAAAAATATAAAAATAGTTCATATTCTTGTCTGAGTAACTAATGGGAGTTAGGAGTTGTATTGTTCTTGGCTCTGTTTTTGTTGTTGTTTGTTTTGTTTTTAAATTTTGATACAAGGTCTCAATAAATTGACCAGGCTGCTCTTCAGTTTGCCAAGGCTAGTTAGTCTTTCTTTTCTTTTTCTTTTTTTAGAGTTCTTGGTTTGTTTTTTTTTTTAATATTTATTTATTATTTATACAACACCACCAGATCTTACTATAGATGGTTTGGAGCCACCATGTGGTTGCTGGGAATTGAACTCAGGACCTTTGGAAGAGCAGCAAGTGTTCTTAACCTCTGAGCCATCTCTCCAGCCCCACTAGTTAGTCTTAAACTTGTGATCTTCTTTCCCCTGTATACTGTAAACTGTATACTGAACAGGTTAGATTACAGATATGCAACAATGTGCTCAGTAGATAATAGGGAAATTAAATAACAGAAAATTTTACATGAGAATGTTAGAATACTAAAAACAGAAGAAGTCACTGTAAACTTAAAACACAAGGTAATTATTCTCCACTCTCTTTTCTGTTTTAGAAAATTATGTGAGTGTTAAAAGACTAGTAAGATGTAATGGTTATGACAATACACAGATGCCTTGCTTAACTTAAGTGTTCAGGATGCTTAATAGTTTTGGGGAATATACCATCTTGTACTTCTATTAAGTGCTTCTGATTATTAGAGGAATTGGGCATCTTTCTTTTATTGAAAATATTTTCCCTAGCATAATATATTCTCATTATTATTTTCCATTCCTCTAATCCTTCAAGTTTCTCTACACCTTTTCTCCCTAGGGATCTACTCCCTTTCTGTCTCTCATTAGAAAACAAACAGGCTTCTAAGGGATAATAGTAAAACACAACAAAATAAACTATAGCAAGATAAAACAAAAATTATCACATTGGAATTTGGCAAGACAAACAGAAGGAAAATAGTCCAAGAGAGGGGACAAGAATCAGAAACCCACTCATTCATACACTCAGGAATCTCATAAAAACACTAAACTGGAAGTCATAATATGTAAACTAAGGACTTGTTATAGACCCATGCTGTCATGGTGCTACAGTCTCTGTGAGTTCACATGAGCATTGATCATAATTTCTCACGTAATATATCCTCATAATTTTCCCTCCTTCTACTCCTCCCAGTTCCTCCACACCTCCCATTTAGATCCACTCCCTTTCTGTGATACCTAGTCCTGCTTCTTGGTTATCCAAGCAGTATTGGTTGAAAGTTCCATTTTGTGGAATGGTCCTTAACTCAAGTCAGATATTGCTTAGTTACTCCCACAGTCTTTGTGCTAGCATTGTTGTAGCATATCATGCAGGCAAGGCACAATTGTAGGTGAAAGGTTTTGTGGCTAATCTTGGTGTTTACATTTCTCTTTTGGTAATCTGCAGGGTACTTGTACTAAAGACTCTGGAATGTAGGGATGAAGGTTCTATGTAAGAATCAGCTTGACTTCTCCATGTTCCATGAATTATGTAGATGTTTTTTTCAGCAATGGGGCCTTGTTGTCAGTTTGTAGAGAGCACAACAGCCTGGATTGTTTGGAGATTTCTATGGGATGCCTTTGGCCATCAGCTTAATTAGATGTAACCCAATTCCAGTACTGGAAACTTTGTTGAGAATAGATGACCACTGGGATGGTCATCTTTGTTGAGAATAGATGACTGTCTCTCCCAATATTTGGTCATTTAATTTACATTGCCTTTGTATGTGTAAATAGTTTAGGAAGCTTCTACTGTATCAGGTTTCCATACTACTGCTGAAATGGCCTTTAATTTTAGTTGTGTCACCCCACATTCCCTCCCTTGTCCCCCGCTCTCCTCACCCTACCCATTTGATAATCCTATTCCAACCCCTGCATCCATCTATAATTATCTATTCTATTTCCCTTTCCTAATGAGATCTCTCTGTATCCAATGGCACTACTCCATATCTATCCTCCATAGTTCTATGGATTGGAACTTTGGTAATCATTGACTTAAAAGCTAATATCCACACATAAGTGAATACATAGAATGATTGTCTTTCGGAGTCTGGGATTTCTCACTCAGAATGATTTTTTTTTCTAGTACTATCCATTTACCTACCAATTTCATGAATTCATTTTTAAACAGATGAGTAATAGTCTAGTATTCTACTATATAGATGTACCATCTTTTCTTAACTCATTTTTCTGTTGAAGGATATTTAATTTGTTTCCAACTTCTGACTATTATGAATAGATCAACAATGAACATGGCTTTGCAAGTGTCTCCATGGTATGATGAAGCCTCTTTTGGGTATATGCTCAAGAGTAGTATAGCCGGATCTTCAGGTAGATTAATTCCTATCTTCCTGAGGAACTGCCACATTTATTTGCATAGTGGTTATACATGTTTGTATACACCAGCAATGGAGGAGTGTTCTTCTTGCTCCACCTTTTTGCCGACATGACCTGAATTATTGACTTGAATTATTGACCTTAGCCATTCTGATGGTTATAAGATGAAATCTCACTGTAGTTTTAATACACATTTCCCTGTTGGCTAAGGATGCTAAACATTTTTAAATGTTTCTCAGCCATTTAAGATGCCTTTATTAAGAAGTATCTGTTTAAATCTGTACCGTGCTTTTAATTAGATTATTTGTGATTTGATATCTAGTTTCTTGAGTTGTTTATATATTTGGATATTAGCTCCCATTCAGCTGTGTAATTGACAAAACCAAAACCACAACCAAAACAAAAGCTTTTCCTATTCTGTAGACTGCCACTTTGTCAGATAGAGAGTGTCCTTTGCTGTACAGAAGCCTTTCAGTTTCATGATGTCCTATTTATTAATTATTTATCTTATTGCCTGTGCTAATGGTGATCTCTTCAGAAGATCTTTCCTGTGTGGATGAGTTCAAGACAATTTCCTACTTTGTTTTTTATCAGGTTCAGTGTATCTGGTTTTACTTCTTTGGTCTTGTTGGAGCTGAGTTTTGTATAGGGAAATAAGTATGTATCTATTTGCATTCCTCCCACATGGAGCATTCCAGTTTGACTAGCACCATTCGTAGAAGATTCTGTCTTTTTTCTGAGTTCTATTTCTAGACTATTTACCAAACAACAGGTGCCTATGTATATGTGGATTTTTGTACAGCTCTTCAATTTGATTTGATTGAACTACATGTCTGGTTTTGTTTATAATTTTATAGCTTTGTAGTACAACTTGAAATTGGGGATGGTGATACTTCCATCAGTTCTCTTGTTCTTCAGGATTGTTTTAGCTAACCTAAGTTTTTTTGTTTCCATATAAAGCTGAAATGATTCTTTCAAGAACTGTGAAGAATTATATTGGAATTTTGATAGGGATTGCACTGAATCTGTAAATAGCTTTTTGTGCGATGGCTGTTTTTTCTTTGATAATCCTACCAGTCCATGAACATGGTAGCTCCTCCGTCCATTCTCTCATATTTTCTTCAATTTCTTTCTTTGATGACTTGAATTTTTTTTTTATCATGTAAGTCTTTCACTTGGTTGGTTAGAGTTATCCCATGATATTTTGTATTATTTGAGGCTGTTGTGAAAGGTGTTATTTTTCTTGTTTCTTTTTCAATCTGTTTGTGAGTTGCATATGGGAGGGCTACCGACACTAGTGAGGAAAATCTATATCCAACCGAAAGTGTTTGTCAGTTTTAGTAGTTTCGGAAACTTTTAGAGTCACTTATGTATACTATCATATCATATGCAAATGAGGATATTTTGACTTCTTTCCAATTTGTATCTTCTTGATATTCTTTAATTGTCTTATTGTTCTAGCTAAGCCTTCAAGTCCTATATTGAATGGTATGGAGAGAATAGACAACCTTGTTTTTTTCTTGATTGCTTTGAATTTCTCTCCATTTAAGTTGATGTTGGCTATGGGCTTACTGCAAACTGCCTTTATTATGTTGGGGTATGTCCCTTGTATCTCTAATCTCTCCAGGACTTTTATCATGAAGGAATCTTTCATTTTTTTTCTGCATATAATTAGATGATCATGTGTTTTTTATCTTTCAGTCTGTTTATGTGGTCAAATACATTTATTGATTTACATTTGTTGAACCATATTGCATCTCTGGGAAGAAGCCTACTTGAACATGGTGAATGATATTTTTGATGTATTTGTTGCTTCAGTTGGCAATATTTATTGAAAATTATTGCATCTGTGTTCATAAGGGGAAATGGTTTGTAATGCTCTTTCATTGGTTTTTTTATATGGGTGGGGTATATGGCAAGTTGGCCTCATAAAATGAACAGGCAGAACTTTCTCTGTTTCTATTTTGTGGAATAATTTGAGGGGTGTTGGCACTAACTCTTCTCCTCCTGCTTCTCTTCCTCCTCCTCCTCCTGCTCCTCCTTCTTCTCTTCTTTCTTTTCCTTCTCTTCTTCTTTTTGGAAGATCTTTAATAACTGCTTCTATTTCACTCGGGTCTATATGTTTGTTTAAATTACTATCTAATCTTGATTTAGATTTGGTAGGTGGTCTGTATCAAGAAAATTAAACAGTTCTTTTAGATTTCCTAATTTAGTGGAGTGGAAGTTTTTAAAGTTTGTCCTATTCTTTTCTTTTTTTAATTTTTTATTTTTTTTATATTAATCACAGGTTATTTACTTTGTATCCCAGCCGTAGCCACCTCCCTCATTCCCTCCCAATCCCACCATCCCTCCCTCATCTCCTCCCTGCCCCTTTCCAAATCCTCTGATAGGGGAGGACCTCCTCCCCTTCCATCTGACCCTAGCTTATCAGGTCTCTTCAGGACTGGCTGCAATGTCCTCTTCTGTAGCTTAGCAAGGCTGCTCCTCCCTTGGTGGGGGGGGGGTGTCAAAGAGTTCCCCATTGAGTTCATGTCAGAAATAGTCCCTGTTCCCCTTACTAGAGAACCCACTTGGATACTGAGCTACTATGGGCTATATCTGGGCAGGAGTTCTAGGTTATATCCATACATGGTCCTTGGTTGGAGAAACAGTCTCATGAAAGACCCCTGTGCCCTGATATATTTGGTCCTTGTGGAGCTCCTGTCCTCTCCAGGTCTTACTAACTCCCCCTTCTTTCATATGATTCCCTGCTCTCTGCCAAAGGCTTGGTTATGAGTCTTAATAGAAGAGCTAACTCCAATTCTCTTCAAGGTATTCCACAAAATAGAAACAGAAGGAACATTACCAAATTCATTCTGTGAAATCACAGTTACCTTGATACCTAAAACACACAAAGACCCAACAAAAAAAGAGAACTGCAGACCTATCTCTCTAATGAACATCAATGCAAAAAATACTCAATAAAATACTTGCAAACCGAATTAAAGAATACATAAAAGATATCATCCACCATGACCAAGTAGACTTAATATGTTATTATGTCCTTCTGTTCCTTTCTAATTTTATTAATGTGAATATTCTCTTTCCACATTTTAGCTAATTTGAATAAGGGTGTATCAATCTTACTGATGTTTTCAGTGAAGCAACTCTTTGTTTTGAGTCTTTGTATTGTTTTTTCCTATTTAATTAATTTCAGCCATGAGTTTGATTATATCTTGCCATCTTCTTCTTTTGCGTGTGACTTCTTTTTTGTTCCAGAGCTTTCAGTTGTTGCACTAACTTGCTAGTATGGGATCTCTCCAGTCGTTTCTGTAGGCACTTAGTGCTATAATCTTGCCTCTTAGCACCTTCTTCATTATGTCCCATAATCTTGGGTATGTTGTATGTTCACTTGTATTCAGTTCTAGAAACTCTTTAAATTTTTTTCTTAATTTCTGTTCTGATGCATTTTTCATTTGTTAGTGAGTTGTTCAGCATCCATGATTTTGTAAGCTTTTTATAGTTTGTGGTATTGTTGATATCCAGCTTTAAATGCAGTGGTCAGATAGGGTACAGGATGTTAGTCCCATTTTCTTGTATCTGTTAAGGCTTGTGTTTTGTTTGAGTGTATGATCAGTTTTGGAGAACATGTCCTAAGGTGCTGAAAAGAAGGGATATTCTTTTGTGTTTGAGTAAAATGTTTTGTAACTGTGTTGGGCCTGTTTTGTTTATAAACTCAGTTAGCTGCAGCATTTCTCTGGTTAGTCTTTTTCTGGATGATATGTCTGTTGGTAAGAGTAGGATGTTGAAGTCTTCCACTCTCAGAGTGTGAGAGTCATTATGTGACTTAATTTATAGTAGTGGTTTTGTTTTTGTTTTGTTTTGTTTACAAACTTGGTATCCTAGTGTTTGCTATATAGATGTTAAAAAGTGCCATGTGCTCTGGGTCAATTTTTTTGCTTAAATAAGTATGTAGTACCTGTCTCTAACCCTTCTGATTAGTTTTGGCTTGAAGTCTTTTTTGTCAGATATTGACATGGCTACATCTGCTTACTTTCTAAGTGTATTGGCTTGGCATGGTGATTTGAATGAAAATGGCCACCATAAGTCCATGGCTAGTGGCACTATGAGGCAGTGTGGGCTCACTGGAATAGGTGTAGCATTCTCTTCCTGCTGCCTGCCAATCCAGATATAGAAGTCTTCATACTTTTTCAGCCCATGTCTGCCATGCTTCCTGCCATGATGATAGTACACCAAACCTCTGAAACTGTAAGCCAGCCCCAGTCATATGTTTTCCTTTGTAAGAGTTGCTATGGTCATGGTATCTTTTCACAGCAATAAAACTTAATACATTTGGAATATCCTTTTTCATCCTTTTACCCTGAGGTTATATCTACCCTCGATATTAAATTGTGTTTCCTGGATGTATTATAAGGACACATTATTTTCCACATATATTTTGTTAGTTTGTGTCTTTTACTTGGGGAATTGAAAGAATTGATGTTGAGAGATATCAATGAGCAGAGTTTGTTGATTCCTGTTATCTCGTTTCTATATTCCCCCCCCCGTGTGTGTGTGTGTGTGTGTGTGTGTGCCTCTTTTGATTTGTTGGGCTATGATTATTTATTCTTTGTGTTTTCTTGGATGTAATTAACCTCTTTATGTTGGAGTTTTTTTTTTTTCTAGTATTTTCTGTTGGGCTGCCATTTTTTTTCTATTGACAGTGTCCTCTGCCTTGCAGAAGCTTTCCAGTTTCATGAGGTTCTATTTATTAAGTGTTGTTTGTAATGCCTGAGCTATTGGTGTTCTGTTTAGGAAGTTGTTGTCTCTTGTACAAATATGTTTAAGGCTATTCCTCACTTTCTTTTCTATTAGATTTAGTGTATCCGGTTTTATGTTGAGGTCTTTGATCCACTTGGACTTTAGTTTTATGCTGGGTAATAGATATGGGTCTATTTGCATTCTTTGACGTGTATACTTCCAGTTAGACCAGCACCATTTGTTGAAGATGCTTTCTTTTTCCACTGTATGGTTTTGGCTTCTTTGTGAAATATAAAATGTCTATAGTTGTGTGGATACACCTCTGCAACTTCAGTTCAATTCCATTGATCAACCTGTCTGTTTTATGCCAATACCATGAGGGTTTTATTACTATTGTGCTATGGTACAGCTTGAAAGCAGGTGTGTGGATATCTCCAGAAGTTTTTTCATTGTACCCAATTGTTTTAGCTATTCTGGTTTTTTGTTTTGTTTTGTTTTTCTACATGAGTATTGCTCTTTCAAGGTTTGTTAGGAATTGTGTTGGAATTTTGATGAGAATTGTGTTGAAAAAGTAGGTTGCTTTTGGTAGGATGGCCATTTCTACTATGTCAATCCTACAGATCCATGAGCATGGGAGATCTTTCCATCTTCTGATATATTCTTCAGATTTTTCTTCAAAGACTTGAAGTTTTTATCATACAGATCTTTCACGTGCTTGGTAAGAATTACCAGAAGTTATTTTATGTTATTTGTGAAGGGTGTTGTTCCCTGATTTTTCCTCAGCCCATTTGATTTTGCATATGGTAGGGCTACTGATTTTTTAAAGTTAATTTTGTATCTAGGCATTTTCCTAAAAGTATTTATCAGCTGTAAGAGTTTCCTAGTAGAATTTTTGGGATCCATTATCTTTATTATCATATCATCTATGAATAGCTATACTTTGACTTCTTCCTTTCCCATTTATATCCCCTTGATCTCTTTTAGTTGTCTTACTGTTCTAGATAAAACTTCAAGTACTATATTGAATAGATATGGAGCGAAGGGGCATATCTGTTCCTGATTTGGGTAGAATTACTTTAAATTTCTCCTGATTTAATTTGACATTGGCTGTCTGCTTGCTATATATTGCCTTTATTATATTTAGGTATGTGCCTTGTATCCTTTATCTCTCCAAGACATTTGTCATGAAGGGGTGTTGGATTTTGCCAAAATCTTTTTTTGAAATGATCATGTGGCTTGTTTTTCTTTCAGTTTGTTTAAATGGTTGATTACATTGACAAATTTTTATTTGTTGAACCATCCCTGTATCTCTAGGATGAAGCCTACATGATCATGATGGATAATCATTTTTATGTGTTTTTGGAGTTGATTTGTGAGTATTTTATTGAGTATTTTTGTATCATTACACCGTATCTGAGGGGCACAGGATCCGAAACTCCGAAATTGTTGAGTAGAGGGGCAGCTGAAGCCAGAACATCCACATTGAGGCTTCCTGGGTGAGAAGGAACAACCTGGTTGCTGGGAAATTTTGGATTCAGGTCAACTGTGGATGTCCCCTGGGACTGAGAGTGGAGATTATTCAATCCCCTGCACTTCCCCTTTCCCCAAGCATGGGTATCCCTGCTCAGCAAGACAGCCTGCATTGGCCTCTGCCCCAAGCACTGAGGCTGCTTGGCTAAGACTTCAGTGATTTCCCCAAGCACAAGCCTCTGACTTTAGTGACTGAAACGGCACAGGCCAGCCTCCCAGAGCTGCTACTGGGGGAAGACAGCAGCTAGTACAAGCAGGAGCCTTCCTGCACTCTCTGACTGAGGCTACAGGGGCATACCTGCCCAGTGGCCAAACAGTGAACACAACTGAGCTGATGAATCTCCTGTACTCTCATTTGGCCCTACGGGCCCAAATCTGAGAATAGAGAACAGGAGGCTCCCCTGTGCCTTCTGATTACATATGGAAAAAACAAACAAACAACAACAAAACAAAAAATAGAATTACTAAAACAATCCTGTACAAAAACAGATCATCTGGAGGTATCTTCATCTCTGATCTCAAGCTGTACTACAGAGCAATAGTACTAAAACTATGGTACTGACATAGAAACAGAATGGTGGATTAATGGAATCAAATATAAGACCCAGAAATAAACCCACACACCTACAGATATTTGATTTCTGACAAAGAAGCCAAAAGCATACAATGGAAAAACAACAGCATCTTCAACAAATGGTGCTGGTCTAACTGGATGTCTACATGTAGAAAAATGCTAATAGATCCATATTTATCACCCTGCACAAAATTAAAATCCAAGTGAATCAAATACCTCAAGATAAAACCAGACACACTAAACCTCTTAGAAGAAAAAGTGGGGAAGAATCTTGAATGCATTGGCAGAGAAGGCAACTTCCTGAACAGAACACCAACAGCACAGGCCCTAAGATCAGCAATCAATAAATGGGACCTCATGAAACTGAAAAGCTTCTGTAAAGCAAAGGACACTGTTATCAGAACAAAATAACAGCCTACAGACTGGGAAAGGATCTTCACCAATCCTATATCTGACAGAGGGCTAATATCCAGAATATATAAAGAACTAAAGAAGTTAAAAAGCAATAAATAAAGTAACCCAATTAAAAAAATGGGGAACAGAGCTAAACAAAATTCTCAGTAGAGGAATACTGAATGGCAGAGAAACACTTAAAGAAATGCTCAACATCCCTAGTCATCAGGGAAATGCAAATCAAAATGACCCCGAGATTTCACCTTACACACATCAGAATGGCTATGAGCAAAAACTCAAGTGAGAACACATGCTGGAGAGGTTGTGGAGAAAGGGGAACCCTCCTTCATTGCTGGTGGGAATGTAAACTTGTACAACCACTTTGGAAATCAATCTGGCACTTTCTCAGACAATTATCAATAGTGCTTCCTCAAGATCCAGCTACAGCTCTCCTAACCATATATCTGAAATATGCTCAAGTGTTCAAGGTTATTTGCTCGACCATGTTTGTAGCAGCTTTATTTGTTTTAGCCAGAACCTGGAAACAACCCAGATGTCCCTCAACTGAGGAATGGATACAGAAATTGTGGTACATTTACACAGTGGAATACTAATCAGCAATTAAAAACAAGGAAATCATGAAATTTGCAGGCAAATGGTGGGAACTAGAAAAGAGCATCCTGAGTGAGGTATCCCAGAAGCAGAAAGACACAAATCATATATATATATATATATATATATATATATATATATATATATATA
>NW_026587216.1:31718362-31786024 GCF_907164565.1 Psammomys obesus | reverse complement strand
TATATATATATATATATATATATATATATATATATATATATATATCACTTATGAGTGGATATTAGACATATAATATAGGATAAACATACTAAAATCTGTACACTTAAAGAAACTAATTAAGAAGGAGGACCCTGGGTAAGATGATCAATCCTCATGCAGAAAGGCAAAGGGGATAGATATCAGAAGAGGGAGAAAATGGGCAACAGGTTAGGATCCCAGCACAGAGAGCTGTTGAAAGAATTTACCCAATGAGGTATTGAAGGAGATGCTGAGACTCATTGCTAAACTTTGGGCAGAGTTCAGGGAAGGGGGAGATAGGAAGACCTGCAGGGGACAGGGGCTCTACAAGATCAACAGATCAAAAAATCTGGGCACAGGGGTCTTTTTGAGACTGATACTCCAACCAAGGACTATGCATGGAGATAACCTACAACCCCTGCACAAACATAGCCCATGGCAGCTCAGTGTCCAATTGGGTTCCCTAGGAAGGGGAACAGGAACTGTCTCTGACATGAACTGAGTGCTGGCTCTTGGATCACCTCTCTCTGAGGAGGGAGCAGCCTTACCAGGCCACAGAGGAAAACAATGCAGCCAGTCCTGATGAGACTTGATAGGCTAGGGTCAGAGGGAAGGGGAGGAAGACCTCCCCTATCAGTGGACTTGGAGAGGGACATGGGAGGAGATGAGGGAGAGAGGGTGGGGATGAGAGGGGTGCTATAGCAGGGATACAAAGTGAATAAACTCTTAATTTATAAAAATATAAATAAATTTTAAAAAGTGAAAAAAGTAGGATCATGTATCAAGCATGTATAGTTTATTTTAGTCTAACAATTAAGTTGTGAAATACACAGAAGATACTATTTAACTAAAATTGCCACTATCATGTTTAATAAGTTTAGCTCTAGGTACATAAATGAGTACAGAGATTTTTCTGAAGACAATCCATCAGAAATTTTACAAT
The DNA here is from genome assembly GCF_907164565.1 of Psammomys obesus. NCBI lineage: Eukaryota > Metazoa > Chordata > Mammalia > Rodentia > Muridae > Psammomys > Psammomys obesus. The sequence goes on along the minus strand of NW_026587216.1, from coordinate 31,785,063 downwards.
AGTTTTTCTTTCATAATGATATCGGTCTTCAGGAGCACGTGCAGTCATTTTCGTGTGTATGTGATGTACGAGCATGTGTCTGCGGTTGGACATGGCATGTACTGATATAAATACATGTATTTGTGTGCATGTGTGTGCACAGATGTACATAGATGCCTCCACACGTGTATATGTGCATGAAGAGGACAGAATTTAACAATAGTTATCTTCCTCAATTTCTCTGTCTTTCATTTGAACTTAGAACTCCCTGGGTTTGGCTAATTCCTGGGAATCCTCCTCCCACATGCTGAGATTGCAGGTCTGCTTTCATACCTGACCAGCAGTTACCTGTGTGTTAGAGATCTGCATTCTGGTTCTCCCACTTGCAGGGCTTTACCCGGTGAGCCCTCTCCCAGCCCAAGCAATCATTGTTATACACAGTTCTTTTATTTCACTTGAGAACATAAGAACTTAAAAAGTTAAAAAGGATAAAGAAACTAACGAGAATGCAGATCAGCAGGAAAACACTTAAACAGTTTTAGATTGAAATTTGATTGACAGATGACTAAGGACATTGAACATTTCTCAAAGTGTTTCTCTGCCTTTTGATTTTCCTCTATAGAGAATTCTCTCATTAGCTCTGTACCCCATTTTTTAATCGGATTGCTTGATTTGTTGCTTTTTAACTTCTTGAGTTCTTTATATATTCTGGATATTAGCCCTCTGTCAGATATAGGGTTGGTGAAGATCCTTTCCCAGTCTGTAGGCTGTTGTTTTGTCCTGATGACAGTGTCTTTTGCTTTACAGAAGAAGCTTTTCAGTTTCATGAAGTCCCATTTATTGCTTGTTGAGCCTGCAACAGGACAGGAGCCTACTACAAAAAGCCTCTGAAAGACTCTACCCATCAGGGTATCAAGGCAGATGATGAGGCTCATAGCCAAACTTTGGGCAGTGTGCAGGGAATCATGAAAGAAGGGGGTGATAGAAAGACCTGGAGAGGACAGGAGCTCCACAAAGAGAGCAACAGAACCAAGAAATCTGAGCCCAGGGTTCTTTTTCAGACTGATACACCAACCAAGGACCATGTATAGAGATAACCTAGAAGCCCTGTTTAGATGTAGCTCAGGGTCCAAGTGGGTCCTAGTAGTGGGAACAGGGACTGCCTCTGACATCAACTCAGTGGCTGTTTCTTTGACCACCTCCCTCTGAGAGGGGAGCAGTCTTACCAGGCCACAGAGGAAGACAATGCAGCCAGTCCTGATGAGATCTGATAGGCTAGGTTCAGAGGAAAGGGGAGGAAGACCTCTCCTATCAGTGGACTTGGAGAGGTGCATGGGAGGAAATGAAGGAGGGAGAGTGGGATTGGGAGGGAATGAGGGAGAGGGCTACAGCTGGGATACAAAGTGAAAAATTGTAACTAATATAAAAAAATTAAAAAAATTTTAAAGAAATTTGATTGACAGGAATATGGCTAAGTTGAAGTTATCAGTTAATATATACTTTATTAAATAATTTTCAGGATTTGTTTAATCTTGTTAATGTCCCTAAGTTTGGGAACTAGGAATAAACAGGTAACGAGTTAGATGCTTTCTATTCTATTGGAGCCTCAACTTCTGTGGAGGAAAGTGGCCATTATAACCACAGTGAAAAAATTATGAAGAAATCTAGAAGGTCTACACATTGAAAAACAAACCAGCTATATACTGTGGATGAAATTTCTAGTAGAAGTATCCATGTGTACCTCCTTTAGCCCTGAGAAGAGTACAGATTTGTAAAGGTGAAGGACTCAACATGAGTTGCTTGTGAAACTCATTGTTTGTGCTTAGTACATCAATAGAGGATGTTCTGTGTGCCTAATTTAAAGTGAAGGCTCTTAATAAGTAGCCTTTCTATTTAATGTGTCATAATAGAGGATCACCATGGAAATATGGAAAGTCTTTTAAAATTCCTTTATTGAATAGAGTCTGGGTTTTATTTAATTTCTTCATAAAAGTAGAAATCAAACAATTAAATCTAAAACTGTTTTGTCTGTTCAGTTTATATTACTTCTGTATGGGCACCTCTCTCTCAAACCCTAATTTCTTACAAACTGAGCATCCCTGTGGGAATTTCAGAACTAGGAGGAGTGATTTTGAGGCAGGATGAAAAAACAGGAAGGGTCCCAACTAACTTGGTCCCAGAGGAGCTTCCTGAGACTGAAGCAACAATCAAGGACTATACATGGACTAGACCTAGGCTCTCTACAAATATATACCCAATGGGCAGCTGAGCCTTCATGTGGGTCCTCTAGAAAGGGGATCGGGGGCTGTTTCTGACATGGTCTCTGTGTATGCGTTTCAGTCACTTCCCCCTGGTGGGGCTGCCTTGCCAGGACACTGTGAAAAAGAAATACACAGTCCTGATGCGACTGGATGTGGTGGGGTGGGTTTGGAGTAGGGGGGTGATTCCCTTTTTCTGAGGTACAGGAGAGGGGGATAAAGGGATGAGAGAGGGAAGGATGGGAGAAACTAGGAGGAGAGGATGGAGGGGGATAATATTGAGAAGTAAAATGAATAACTAAATTTTAAAAATCATTTAAAAAAGCAGAGGGGCAACTCTGAATCAGATACATATAAGCAACTTTATACAGGTTGAACAGGCTGTATTTTTATATTTAGGGATATAATATTTATAAAGCAATTTAAAAAGCAAGGAAATTTTGGGGACATGAAAAATAGTTGTTTATCCTAGAATCTACTTGAAAGCTTTGGCAGCCAAGCAACAAGAATCCCTTTACAGTTTACAGCTGCTTGGTGGCCTTTCTCCTCTTCCAGATGTAAGCCTGTAGTTTTCTGGAATCTCACTCAAACACCAATATATGAGAAAGTACTTAAGTTAAATCCTGTATATAACCCTACTGGTTTCTGGGCTTCACCTTATTAGATTATAATTCCATCCAGAAAATCTCCAGAATCACTCTTTGTTTCTTTCTTATGATGCAAGGGGAAGTTTCATAGCAGCCTTTTGAGATGTAACCTTAAAATTATCAAAAAGTATGCTAAGACATACTAATTCTAAGACAAGTAATTTCTTACTCTCCCCAAGGAGCTCAAACCTTCCCTTCAGCCATACTTGGAGTGGTCATGTTATCCATTTATAGGGACAGCTAGTTTGTCACCTTCCTTGAATAGAAAGAATGGCAAATTCTTTCCTAAGGGAGCGTAGATGCTACTTGTCCATGTATATGAGCTCTGTCCTCATGAACTGGATTGACAACTGGCTGTTCGATTTAGTCAGGCTACCAAATACATCCCCATATGTTTCCTGAGTCTGGGGACTTTGGGTCATATCATACCTCTGCTCACAAGTTCCCCAAGACAAACTGCTGTATCTTGAATAGAATTCAAATTCTTTGGCTTACCCTACAGAGCCTAGCTCCCTATTCCTGAGTCAGCGGGAGGCTGCTGAAGACACTGAAGAGGCTACTGGAAACAGCAGCCAGGAGACATGGCAGGAGATGGTGGTTCTGCAGGCTGTCAGAATTACTGGAGCACAGGATGAAAACAGTGGGACAACTTTTCAAATGTCCTTTTTCCTTTAGAGTTGATTTCTTTTTTGAGTTTTCATCTTATCATAGTACAGAACACCATAATAAAATATTTGCACCTCACCTTGCTTTCTTATGAATTAGAAGCAACCTATACTGGTTGTGTTTTGTTTGACACAGACGAGAGTTGCCTGAGAAGATGGCTCCTCAGCTGAGGAAACGCCTCCTCTGGACTGGCCTATGCACATATCTGTGAGGCATTTTCTTGGTTAATGACTGACTTGGGAGAGCCTAGCTAAATCTGGACAATTCTACCTTTGGCCAGGTGGCCTTAAGCTGTATAAGAAAGCAACTGAGCAAGCCAAAAGGAGTCTCCATTCCCAGAAGTATAAGATGAAATAAACCTTTAATTCCCCAAGTTGTTTTTTACTGTGTTTTTATCATAGCAACAGAAAAACAAACAACAAACAAACACCAAAACAAATTAGGACAATTCAAACCCAAAAGTAAAAAACCAATTTGTGTCACAGAAATAAGGGTGTGTGGCCTGGGAATCATGAAGCATTTTCCAGTGAGGGAGAAGAAAAGCAAGAATATATAGTAGTTACACTGCTTCGGGTTGATAATATCGGTCTGGAGTGTAAGAGATTAGCATTGAAAGAACCAGGATTGTCAATCAGCCTAATTTCTTCAACAGAACAACACTCATGAGGCCTAGTCACCTGCAATGCCAGAGTGAAAAGTGGCCAGTCCACCTGGTGATTCTTTGCTATTCTATTGGGAGCCAGCCTCCACCTGAATCCCATTGTTCCAACCCCAGTCCTGCAGAGAAGAGACCACATCCCTGTCAAAGAGACCCCATGTATTTTGCTTCCTCCACCAACAGAAACTACCCTTATGTTTATCACAGATCCTTCCTCTAGGCCCTAGCCCTGAGCTCTGCTTATCAGCCAATAGAATTCATTCTTATCTTAAAGATCAAGATAACAAGCTCTACTGTGTTTAAATGTGTGACAAAAGTAAACCACAAAGTAAGTCTATGGAAGGCTACAGCCCAGTGCCCACAAAGATGATACTCTCTAGAGTTTCTTTCTTTCTTTTTTGCTTTTTGCTGATCATCCTCCCACAGGCCTTGAGGCTTGTGGGAGAGGGAGGGTCCCTGACAGCAGTTGAGATTATTTTCTATTTTTGTAATAAGTTGTTGACTACATTTGATGTTTCTCTTCGGAAGCGTCACAGTATAAGAACAATGGATCAATTTTTTTTTTGCCTAAGTTATTTTTATATAATCTAATTATGTCCCCCAAGGCAATAGAGGAAGACAAGGAAATCTATGGGGACCAGAGAGAGTAAAGGAGTCTCTCCTCTCTATCTTTCCTGGAATCCTGACTAGAGGCAGTGAGGGAATGAAGAAAGGACAGATATATTAGGAACATAATGAGTGCAACTATTCTATATGACTTGAAAATCATTTAATTTGACTTAGAATATGTTATGCTTGCAAGGAACCAGCCTTGAGGCAGCTCTGATGGAAACCAACCCAAAGGGGCTCCCATAATGACTCACCCTAAACTTTAAGTGCAGGTGGAGCAAGGCTAGAAAAGCTAATGCCCACCCGAACAATTAAAACAAACAAACAAACAAACAAACAAATAAACAAAAATCTCTTTAACTTTGGAGGCAGCCCCAAGATCACATTGCCTTACTACTGAGACACAGCATGGCAAGCCTTTTTGAGATCCCCATCAGCAAAGGGACTCTGAGACTGACCTCTGTGTGACTCTGGCTCTTGTGACCTGCATATGGCTAACTTCACACATGCCTACCACTGGCCCACATTCTCAAAGACCTTCTAGAATTCCAACAGTGCCATCCTCTCCTTGCCTCTGACAGCTGAAGCACACACCCTGCTTTCCAGCAGACGCAGCTCCAGCTTGCTTTAGAAGGGCCCTCACCAGACAGGATTCCCCAGGAGAAGCCTGCAGAATTTCTTCCCTGTAAGACCTCCCATCCACCACCCACCCTCCCACCCCTGAACAGGAGGTCCGTCGTGGTATCTCGGATACCAGTTACTTCTGAAGTTATAATGTCCTTTGCCCTTGAAGGCTTCCATGTGGACAGTGTTGCCCACTGGTAGGATGTTCATGATGATGCACCGGGAGCTAGGGGCAAGGGTTCTCAGAAGGCTTCTGTGATGCTTGGAAATAAAGACAGGGTTCATGATCATGTGAAGGAATATCCCGGCACATGGGAGGCAGAGGCTGAGGCAGATATATCTCTGCCAGTTAAAGGCCACTATGGTCTATGTAGCAGAACTTCCAAGCTAGTCAGGGCTTCAAAATGAGGCTTTGTTTTTCCCAAAGGGGGAGGGAGGGAGAAAAAAGTTCATTAAATAAGGTATCCTGTATATCAGCCACAGCTCTCATTTCAGGGGAATGAGGCAGTTTATGCTTGAGTCAAAGATGAGTAGCCCCAGGGAACAAAAGACCTGCTCTGCTGTGGAAATTAGTACAAAGAAAATCATAAACAAAGGCATTTACTTTACTAAATGAGGACAAGACTATTCAAAGGCATGGTTAAGGAGAAGGGATTTTATTGAAGATATGAGGGATAGTACATGCAGAGGCATCTGTAACTGTCCAGAATGAACTGGGCCATGAGAAGGGGTGTATAGAGCAAAAGAGGAAAAAAAGAGAGAGGAAAGAGGTTCAAGAGGAGGGACAAAGAGTGAAGGACAGAGAAAATAAGAGGGCGGATAGGACCAAGAGAGAAAGAAGAGCCAAGAGAGGACATAGCTGAAATGGCCGAGTTGTGTAAGAATAAGAAGCTGGGGGAAGAAAAGCAAAGCCCCTGGGCTGGAGAGATTTAGGGTAGGGGAGAGAGTAAGAAGAGCTGAGACGAGTCACAGGTACTGGACATTGCTTGCCTTGGTATGCTAGTAGGCACCACAGTTATTTTAGCAATTTGTCTTCAGTGATTTTGGGATCTGACACCACATACATTGGTGGAGACTGTAAATAGACAGTCACAGTGAAACATTAAAACCTTTAAGTCTCAAGAGCTAGCCAATGGCATATGCTCTGCCAAGAATATATTCTAAACTTTCTGATAGTCATAAAAATGTTAGGTCAGACAAAGGGGTCGGCTAAATGTAGACTGAGATAATTTTGCTCTGATTTGTAACTCTTACCTCTAAGTAGAATTATGAAGTTCTGCTTAGAATTACAAGTTGCCCTTGTAAAATCTTTAACAAGTTACAGCTTTAATGGTGGGAAACATTAATTGACATAGGGCAGGGTAGACACCTGAAATCCTAGCTATTGTTAGCCTAAAGCAAGAGGATTCTTTTTTTAATGCATTTATTTTTTATTAATTACAGTTTATTCACTTTGCATCCCAGATGGAGCCCCCTCCCATGTACCCTCCCAACCCCATCCTCCTTCCCTCATCTCCTCCCCTGCCCCTCTCCAAGTTCACAGATAGGGGAGGTCCTTCTCCCTTTCCCTCTGACCCTAGCCTATCAGGTCTCATCAGGACTGGCTGCATTGTCCTCCTTCTGTGGCCTGTTAAGGCTCCACCCCCCCCCACCCACCGGGAATAGTGGTCAACGAGCCAGCCACTGAGTTCATGTCAGAGACAGTCCCTGTTCCCACACTAGGGAACCCACTTGGATACTGAGCTGCCATGGGCTACATCTGAGCAGGGTTCTGGGTTATATCCATGAATGGTCCTTGGTTTGAGTATCAATCTCAGAAAAGATCCCTGCCCAGATATTTTGGTTCTGTTGCTCTCTTTGTGGAGCTCCTGTCCTATCTAGGTCTTACTGTCTCCCCCTTTTTTCATAAGATTCCCTGCACTCTGCGCAGAGTTTGGCTATGATTCTCAGCATCTGCTTTGATACACTGCTGGGTAGAGTCTTTCAGAGACCCTCTGTGGTAGGCTCCTGTCCTGTTTCCTGTTTTCTCCCTCTTCCAATGCCCATCCCATTTGTCTTTTTGAGTGAGGATTGGTCATCTTACCCAGGGTCCTCCTTGCTTAGCTTCTTTAGGTGTACAGATTTTAGTATGTTTATCCTATATTATATGTCTAATATCCACTTAAAAGTGAGTATATACCATGTGTGTCTTTCTGCTCCTGGGCCACCTCACTCAGGATGATCTTTTCCAGTTCCCACCATTTGCCTGCAAATTTCATGATTTCCTTGTTTTTAATTGCTGATTAGTATTCCATTGTGTAAATGTACCACAATTTCTGTATCCATTCCTCAGTTGAGGGACATCTGGGTTGTTTCCAGGTTCTGGCTATTACGAATAAAGCTGCCATGAACATGGTTCATATGAACAAATACCCTTGTTGTGTACTTGAGCATCTTTTGGATATATGCCTAGGAGTGGTATAGCTGGATCTTGAGGAAGGGATATTCCTAATTGTCTGGGAAAGCCCCAGATTGAATTCTACTGTGGTTGTACACGTTTACATTCCCACCAGAAATGGAGGAGGGTTCCTTTTTCTCCACAACCTCTCCAGCATGTGTTGTCACTTGAGTTTTTGATCTTAGCCATTCTGATCTGTGTAAGATAGAATCTCAGTTTTGATTTGCATTTCCCTGATGACTAAGGATATTGAGTATTTCTGTAAGTGTTTCTCTGCCATTTGATATTCCTCTATTGAGAATTCTCTATTTAGCTCTGTACCCCATTTTTTAATTGGATTACTTGATTTGTTGCTTTTTTCCTTTTTAAAATTAATTTTTTATTTTTTATATTAATTATAGTTTATTCACTTTGTATCCATCTGACCCTACCTTATCAGGTCTCATCAGGACTGGCTGCATTTTCCTCCTCTGTGGCCTCAGGGTCTTTTCTGAGACTGATACTCCAACCAAGAACCATTCATGGATATAACCTAGAACCCCTGTTCAGATGTAGCCCATGGCAGCTCAGTATCCAAGTGAGTTCCCCAGTAAGGGGAACAGGGACAGTCTCTGACATGAACTCAGTGGCTGGCTCTTTGACCACTCCTATCCCCTGAGGGGGTGCAGCCTTGCCAGGTCACAGAGGAGGACAATGCAGTCAGTCTTGATGAAACCTGATTTGTTGCTTTTTAATTTCTTGAGTTCTTTATATATTCTGGATATTAGCCCTCCTTCAGATACATGGGTGGTGAAGATCCTTTCCCAGTCTGTAGGCTGTTATTTTGTTCTGATAACAGTGTCCTTTGCTTTACAGAAGATTTTCAGTTTCATGAGGTCCCATTTATTGATTGTTGATCTTAGAGCCTGTGCTGTTGGTGTTCTGTTCAGGAAGTTGTCTCCTCTGCCAATGCGTTCAAAGTTCTTCCCCACTTTTTCTTCTAAGAGGTTTAGTGTGTCTGGTTTTATCTTGAGGTCTTTGATTCACCTGGATTTTAGTTTTGTTCAGGGTAAATATGGGTCTATTAGCATTTTTCTACATGTAGACATCCAGTTAGACCAGCACCATTTGTTGAAGATGCTGTTGTTTTTCCATTGTATGCTTTTGGCTTCTTTGTCAGAAATCAAGTATCTGTAGGTGTGTGGGTTTATTTTTGGGTCTTATATTTGATTCCGTTGACCCACCGTTCTGTTTCTATGCCAGTACCATGCAGTTTTTATTACTATTGCTCTGTAGTACAGCTTGAGATCAGGGATGGAGATATCTCTAGATGATCTGTTGATATACAGGATTATTTTAGAAATTCTGGGTTTTTTGTTTTTCCATATGAAATTGAGAATTACGGATTCTTAAGCACAAGGTCAGCCTGGCCTACAGAGTAAAACCCTGTCCCAAATAGTAATGAAGAAATAATAAAATAATTAATTGACAAAGGCATATTGTAGTATTATGAACATGATTCTTGAATCCTTTAGGAGTTGAAAATGTTTAGTTCTGAGAAGCTGATACCACAGAAGGGAGGGAAGGATAAGGGAAGAATGTTTTTGAAGGGACATAGTACTCTTACCTGTTACCTTCTGGTGAGTGTCTGAAATAAGAGCAAGAGAAGGCAAACCCCGACCAGCTGGAGCCATTACATTTCCCCATTTTAACTTCCTGGAATAGACTGATAAAGGATATAAAGTAGGGGTTTTAGCACTAGATGTATAAAGTGAGGACAGAATCACTTCAAGGTATGGTTGGGTAGAAGGCATTCATTGTAGATACAAGTGTCAGTATAGCCAGAGGCAGCTGGTAAAGTCTAGACTAAAGAAAGTAGTAGACTGAACATGGCCAGTAGAATAGGCCAGGGCATGGGGGAGGGGCAGGTTGTCTAGAGAGGAGGACCAAGAGAGAGAGGACCAAGATGACCAAGAGCCAGGAAAGCATATGGCCAAATGACAGAGTTATATAGGAATTATAAGCTAAGGAAAGAGAAGCCCATGAGCCGAAGAAGTTTAGAGGAGGGGCCTCGGTGAGAAGAGCTGGGAGGAGCCAAGATGCCAGGTGGACTCTGTAACCAGCAAGTACTTGTGATGCTTAGATGCTAGCTTGTGTTCTGTTATGCGAATAGGCATAGATGATTAGCCATTATTCCCCTTGAACCTGAGATGAAGCTTTTGTGTCCCTTCACTAACTTACTTAATAAAGAAAATATTCACTTCAATTTTACTTTTTTTTCTGTTTCTCTCTCTCTCTCTCTCTCTCTCTCTCTCTCTCTCTCTCTCTCTCTTCCTTTTGCTTTTTACAGTACTGAGAACAAACCCAGTATCTAGTGTGTGCCTTCAATTCCATTCCCAGGCCCCCAGTTCTTCTTAGGCTGTTGTTCATCATCTGCTAGCTAGGAGGTGATCTTCATACATGAGAGGAATGTTTGCCTTTAAATAGATGAGTCTCAACCAAAACTTCCTTTTAAGTAAAACTGAAATAAACTTTCTTGGAATGCCATTGATTGATGCTGGTGTTACAGGAAGTCAGTGGGTTATTTGTACACTAATTCAGCAAACACTGATGGTTTTCCTGCAGTGCTGTAGAACCTAAATCTGCACTGGTAGCTGGGCCTGCTCTTTGTGCAGCTTAGTTTCATGTGGGGAAGATAGTCAACTGACAAATAATTCATCCCTCTTCTCTCCCCACCTCTCTCACACACATACACATTCATGAAGTGGATGCTTAAGACTAAGTCAATGACTTCTGTTCCTCCATCCTATTTGATTTTAGGTAATCATCCTAGGTTCAGTCTTCGTCTACAAGTTGGGAAGGACATATGTTTAAAAGCCAGTAGTTATGAAATATGCACAGACTTCAATCTGTGACTAGCCTGTGCTTCTGCTTACATGCAGGCATCCAGGTACTGTATGTACTACATGAGAAATGTTCCATAAATCCACATTGTAGCCTAGGCTAGCACCCGCCTTCCTCTGGTATTTTTTCAAGCCATGCCAGCTATAGAATCGCATCTCTGGGACTTGTTTCTGTATCTTCTGTTGATTTGGGTTTTAGTTTGCTAATAACCAAATTAATAACTTTGGAGCCAGCTCTTACTTCAGAAGTTCTTAGACATGACAGTTCTGTTGCACTTCTGAGCTAAAATAAAATTAACCTAAGTAAGAACAAAGAAAATTGCATCAATTTGGAGCTAAGTAAGATTGCATGGATTGTGAGGTCTTGGCTGTAGTGCTGCTATAGATTGTATGAAGCAGACTAGCTACCCAGAATCCTTCAGTTGCTTTTACCATCTTCTGTTTCTTCCTAATAATGACAAATCTGTTGCAAATGAGATGCTTTTCTTTCATGCCATCACCACTTCCACTAAACTGAGAAATGAGCCATTCATTCTCTCTTTAGTCCATATTTTGAGCATTGCAGAGCTGTGGGTACAATGCTGCTGACCATCCTGCCCTGAATCTGAAGATGTTCTGGGAGTTAATGGTTGCAGGTATCTGCAGACGGAATACAGCAAATGATGTTCCATGTTTTCCATAAGCAAGTGTTTCTAATTAAGTAATACAATGTTTGCAATAGAAAATATCAAGTTTTTTCTTCTTTTTTGCTAATGAAATTGAGATTTTTACTAAGCAACAGGACTCACAGTTCCTGTCTCAGTGTGCTACTGGTCACCATCAAAAGTAACACACACCTAAATATTCAGCCTTGAGCGGCCTCTGCTCACTCTCAACATTGACTCTGCTTTGTTTTCCTGTGTTGAGTCCACCAATACTGACTTTGTAAGAGATCTGACTCCTGGTGTAATAGTATCAGAAAGTGGAACTTTGTAGAGATGGAGCCCTACCGGCAGGATTAGTGCCCTTAAGGACCCTTTGCCCCTTCTGCATTCAAGGACACTGTGCTGCTATACTGTTCTGGGCCTACATAGGTGCCAGAAAAGAGGAAAGTATGTTCTGTTGCTGAGACTGTTAGTGGTGATTTACAAAGGCAGCCTGAACAGACTAAGAAGAAGCATGTTCAAGGCCTCATCGCAGACCCAACATGGACAGAACTGTTCTCTCTAACTTGTTTGTAAGTTTTGGTATGTTAAGCATCATTTTAATGTAATTCTATACTTCAGTATACTTCATACTTCAGTATGAGTGCATACGTATATGCATATAAAATTACTTGTTCTAGAAAAAATATTTTAATTGGAGCTACTTAGAATATATATGATATGTTTATTTTAAATAAGGAGATGATTGGATTTTTGTTTCTTTTAGATAAGATCTTAATATAAAGCCCAGGCTGGCCTCAAACTCACAATTCTTCTGCCTCAGGCTTCTGAACGTTGAGCTTACAGATGTGAACTACCATACACAGACTTAGTAACTTTTAAACTGGAGTAATATTATTATATATTCTTATTCTATTTACTTTTCTATGTACATGTTCATGTGAGCGAGTGTGTGTGATGGATTGCATGCGGAAGTCAGAGAAAAGCCTCATGTCAATTTTCACTTTCTGTTTTGTTTGAGAGAGGACTCCTTAGTGTTGACTGTCTCATAGACCAGGCTAGCTGGTCTTCGAGCCTCTGCAGATTCTTCCTTTTCCCCATTGCATTTTTCACAATAGTGCTTGGACTGCAGATGTGTAATAACACACCCTGTCTATATTGATGCCCCTGTAGGCTCAGAGGGGTTTGGTGTGGTAGTTTGAGTAGGTTTGTACCCGATAGACTCATGTGTTTGAATGCTTGGCTTATAGGAAGTGGCACTACTATGAGGTATGGCCTCACTGGAGTGGGTGTGGCCTTTTTGGAGGAAGTGTATCACTGTGCAGGTGGGCTTTGAGGTCTTATAAAAAATAATAATGTATACTCAAGCTATGCCCACTGTGGTACACAGTCTTCTTCCTCTGCCTGCAGATCAAGATATAGAACCTTTGGCTTCTCCAGCACCACTCTGCCTGCAAGCTGCCATGCTTTACACCATGATGATAATGGACTAAACCTCTGAAACTGTAAGCCAGTGCTAATTAAATGCTTTCCCTTTTCAGAGTTGCCTTGGTCATGGTGTCTCTTCACAGCAATGAAACTTTAAGACAAGTAGCTTGGTAATCTGATCACACCATATCCAAGGTTTTAATTGCATGTTACAAATATTCCCATGTTCACCATGGTACAGAGATGGGTAAGACTTGATTTTATATTGTTTCACTGAGTAATAGCAAAGTGTGTGTACCAGCTGCTACAGGGAAAAAAAAATGGGTTCTCATGACCCAAACTTGGGTCCTCACATTTATGCAACAACACTTTTACCCACTGAGCCATCCTGCCAGATTTTCAGTTATTTTTAGCCTGGTTTCTTCTTTATGTTGATGAAGCTGTCATTGGAAGTAATTTTAGACCCACCTAGAAGTTGCATGAAAAATGGACAGCTAAACTAGAACTATTTGAAGATAACAAGGAGATAACACATCATTCCAAGTGTTGTGCTTGTGCCACTTCAGCAGTGCTGGCTGGCCATCCAGACCCATGGGTCCACCTGTCCCCACCTACCACCGCAGGAGTTACAGATGCATGCTGCCATGCTGGGATTTTACATGGGCGGTAGGTGGTTGGGGATCCAGTCTTCAGGCTTGCCCAGAAAACGCTTTACCTGTTTGGCCATCTTCACCGGTGGATACTTTGATAATTCCCACAAGCGAGGACAGTCTATATAGTAGCTTGTCATCAAAATCAGAAAGGTAACTTGCTTGATTTTTGTGTCATATGTCTCAGGTAGGGTGACTATTACTGTGATGAAACACTATGACCAAAAGCCAGATGGGGAGGAAAGGGTTTATTTTGCTTACCCTTTCATATCACAATTCATCTTCACCAATGGTCGGAGCAGGAACTCAAACAGAGCGGGGACCTGAAGGCAAGAGCGGATGCAGAAGTCATAGAGGAGTGCTGCTTATTGGCTTACTCCTCGTGGATTACTCAGCCTGCTTTCTGATAGTACCCAAGACCACTACCCAGGGATGGCAACTGCCTATGATTGACTGGGCCCTCTCCCATGAATCTCTAATTAAGAATTCCCTACAGCCTTGCCTACAGATAAATCTTAAGGAGGCATTTTCTCAACTGAGGTTACCTCCTCTCAGATGACGCTAGTTCAGCACTTTTAAACCTGTAGGTCCATTACTCCTTTGGGGGTCAAAAGACCTTTTCACAAAGGTACCCCTGAAGCCAATGGAAAACACAGATATTTACATTAGGATTTATAACAGTAGCAAAATTACAGTTATGAAGTAGCAACAAGGATAATTTTATGGTTTGAGGTCACCACAACATGAAGAACTGTATAAAAGGGTTGTAGCATAAGGAATGTTAAGAAACCTTCCTCTAGATTGTGTCATGTTGACATAAAACTAGCTAGCACACCATTCATGGGTCCCAATCAAGTACTGGTATTGGTCCCAGTTAGGCTTTTTATACCCAGAATGATATAATACATCATGAAATACTGCACTTATTTTCATGTATTGTTTGATTGTTTTCATTTCCTACATTTTGGCTTATCTTCCTTGTCCTTGACACTCCTGATGTTACAGGCCCTTTTATAGAATGTCAGTGTGCTATGGTCTTTTGTTTCTTACTTGGTACTGGAACAGACACTTTACTGCTGAGTCGGGCTTCCAGCTGTCTGTCAGTATTGATTTGAGCTTTATCGTGATTGCATTCAGTTTATGGTTCTTCAGTGGGAATATCTCAGAAGCAGTGCTACTGCTTTTCAGTGGATCCTCCTATCTGATTGTATTAATTTCTTGCTCTGATAGAATACTTCCTAAAATCATCTTAAGGAAAGAAGGGCTTGTTTTGACTCATAGTTTGAAGAGATATAGTCCACAATGGCAGGAAAACATGGTAGTAGTTGCCCCTTGCAGCTTGAGCAGTGGTCACCTGATCATATTTGAGAGAATCAGGAAGTGCAGAAATGGGAATGCTCTTACTCCCTTATTCCTTTTTCCTTTTTATACGCTCCAAGATCCCAGCTTATAGGAAGAGTCCATCTACATTCAGAAAGAGTTTTAGCCCCTCATTCAACCCTATCCAGACATGTACTCATAGACACACCGAAAGCTATGCCTACGTAATGACATAGACTTAATGTAGTCAACACATAGGTGAAATTAGCCATGACACCAAGAGACTCAGCGAGGACCCTCGTGGACTGTGGCAAAATGTCTCTGGGGAACTTAAGGGTCTGGCACACTGTGCTGGTTCCTTAATTCCTGACTGAGGAGCTACCAACTACAGCTGACCTAAACTCCAGAAGTCCTAGCAGGGTGTCTTTCCATGGACACTTTCTTTAATTCCCTTCATTTCTAACTGCTAGTGCTAAGATTAAAGAAAGGAAAGAGAAGTGGGGAACACAGGAAATAAAGACATAAAGGAGGGGATTAGAGACATAATTTATTAGGAACACAAAGATTTTATCAAAAATCAGTGTTGAATTTTATCAAATGTTTTTTTCATATATTGAGATTACAGACTGACTTTACCCTTGATTTAGTAACACAGGTCTTAATGTGAAAATCACTACAAAAGATAGTATTGATGAAATCAGATCATTCTTACTTATATGGTTTAACTGAATCCGATGATTTGGGGGAATTATTATTTAATCTTACCTTTTTCTTATTTTAGCGTCAGGTTTATACTAATTTTGGAAAATAAGTGAAGAGATTTCCTTTCTAATTTCTGCCTAAAAGAATTAAATGGCATGGAAATTATTTGATGTGAGGATGCCCGCTTATGAAAGCATGAGCTCACATGGTCATTTTGATGGGAAGGAAGCCCATCTCCATGGCAACTTTAAACACCCCTTCCATTGTCAGCAGTCTGTTCATTCTACCTCCTCCCCGTAGAGGTTTAGTCGTGTGGATGTTCCTAGAAAATCATCTGTCAATGATATTCTTAAGTTTACTTTCGAAGAGAGTGGTGATGTTGAAAATTTCATGCATTTAAGTTTATAGCCCCCTTTAAAGTATACACTCTGTGTATCTACTTCCCTCCCTCCTTGTCTCTTTGATATTCCTCCTCACATTTGGAGCAGAGGTTTGTTTATTTCAGGAGTTTGCACGTTTTTCTGTGAAGGTCCAAGAATTGATATATGGGCTTTGTGGCTCATGTGATTTCTGTCAGAACCATTCACTCTGCTTTACAACATAAGAGCTGTCAGACATGGGCAAAAAGGAGCGAGTGTGTTTCTGGTGGAACCTTATGGCAAATACTAACATTTGAAATTTGTATAATTTGCATGTGCCTGAAGTAATCTCTATCATTTCACTCTACTATTTCAAACTGGAAAAATATTTAACCTGAGTGTTAAAAGACCCCCACCCTTGGGCACCTCCCCATGGTGAGGTGGCCTTACTAGGCCACAGAGAAAGAGTAAGAGAAAGACAGGACTGTCTCATCCAGGCAGGCCTGATGAGACCTGATAGGATAAGGTCAGATAGTTGGGGAGGAGGACCTCCCCTGCCAGTGGAGTAGGGTAGGGACGTGGCATGGGGGGAAGAGGGAGAGAGAGTAGAACCAGGAGGAGATGAGGGAGGGGACTACAACCAGGATACGAAGTTAATAAATTGTAGTAAATAATACAATAATAATAACGATAATTTTTAAAAATTAGGCACATAAAGAAAAGTGAAAAAATAAAGGGGTTATACATGAAAACCTTTTGTAAGGTGAAAAAAAACAACAATAAAAAAACCGATTCATTAAAAAAACCTGGATTTGGCCTGAAGTTCTTACTCTATGCTATAACCATGAAGAAAAAAAGCTAAATAAACAGAACACTCCCCTTTATCACATTTGTAACTAATTTTATGATCTATAAATTACATGATGTTTAAAATTTTAGTCATCCCTTCACCTACTTTTATTAATATTGGTGTTTTTCTATCTTTTTGAACTTAGTGTTTAGTTTCTTTGCCACTATTTTTAATATATACTTGAATATACACCTGCCTGTACAGTAATAAAAGTCATGTCCTCATTGTGTGATTTTTATGAATAGGAGACTATAAACAGAGGGAAAAGCTTCTCTGTGCATCAGCAAGTTAGGCAGAATAACTTGCCCTCTCAGTGGAAACCATGACAAACAAGAAAAGCCAGACTGTATTGAAAGGTGCTAGAGAACTAGGTAAACAGAAGGGAATCAACAAAAGGCTGAAAACCATTTAAAAGCCAGGAACCTCAAAGGACTTATCAAAAGAGTTAGAGTGCTCATGTCTGAACGAGACAGCTGCATCACCCTTCTCCTTTCCCACCTTTGCTTTGCTTCTAAGGCTGAGATCATCACAGAGGATAAAGAAGAAAGACTGAAAGTGACAGAGGCAGTAGACATTTGCAGTGAACAGGTATTTGCTGAGCATGACAGCACCACTGAGGACATGAACCCACAGCAGTTGTGGTTGCACAAGATCAGGCCAGCCAAAACCCCAGCATGGATGGGAGAGGGGATCACAAAGTCCCATGCCTAGCTGAGGAGGTTTTGGAAATCGTTAGCTGCTGGGAAAGAGAGAGGGAGAGTTGCTTTAGGAATTCAGTTTCTAAAATGCTACTCAAGAAGGTGACCTTACATATACTGGCAGTAGTAAGGAGACACAGCAGGGTTTTATTCTTTTGTCTTTGTAAGGAGCATATTAAATTGGAAGGAAAAGTGATGGTGAAGATACAAGAAGAATTAGAGGAGGGGGAGGGGGATGTATTTGGTCAGAATTCCTCAATGCATATATGACGTCAAACAATAAAAACATAGCTCTGAAACAAAAGTTTCATGGCAGATTTTGCTTTGTTAGGGCCACATGCCAACTTCCTGTGGTCCATTATTATTTGCTTTGTGCTTAAAGTACCCAAGTATGAAATGAGAAAATGGGGTCTTTGAACAGGAGTAGGTGTCCTGATTCCACAGCGAAAATGGACAAAGTTAAAACAGCAGAACTTGAAGTGGCCTTTGTGGGAGAAAGGAACTCCTGTGAGAACTTGTAACCTAGAAGCACATTTCACACTTGCAATCTGAGTTCATGTGCTGTGTGTTTGAAAGATTTAAATTGAGAATTTAAAGTAGTTCATAGTCGATAATAGTTTCAGGTGTTTGCAGAAAGGCAATCCCCTCCTCCAGCAATACTATTTCAGGAAGGCCTAAAGAAAATGTTGACACAACAACATATGAGTTCACATTTTAAAGTCATCAACAGTTATGAGAAAAAAATGCCCGAGAATCTTATGTAGCTAAGCATATAGATATGACAAGGATACTAGGATCTTGGAAGGAAAGGATTGGTGTCTGAAAATGAACCAATATTCTAATATAATGACTGAGTTTTACAGAATTGTTCAAAGATACTTAGGTCAAAATATAAGAATCCAGTGATTCCAAAGCCAAATGAAACCTAAGAAATCTGTACAAAGTGCAATTAATTCTGACTTCTGAGGATAATAACCAGTTAGAAAAGAGAGATATGAATTGTACTGACAACTTAATTTCTCTCAGCTACAATGGTAAGAAACTAGAAGGAGGAAAATTAAATCCTGGTTGTCCTGAGAAAACAAACGAGCAGAATAGTATGTCAAGAACCAGAGGGAAAATAAGACAATAATCACTTTCCTCAGGTGGAGAGAGTACATCTAATGGGAAGTGTGAGATGCAGAAAGCGGTTGTACAGAGAAAGGAGAACGTTGGTATTCAGACTCCCTTGGAGCAAACTAATCTTTGATTTGCAAATGGCTTTTAGTTGGAGATAGCTTTTGGTTTAGGGATAGGGGTCATGGGCCAATGTCTCCTTTTATCTCTAGGACACAGTCTGGTGCAGACCTGTGTGGGCATTGTGCATGCTGCCAGAGTTTCTATGAATTCATATGAGTGCCAGCCTTGTTGGGTCTACATGGCCTTGATTCCTTGGTGTCCTCCATCCCTCTTGGTGCTTACACTCTTTCTTCCTCCTCTTCTAAAGAGTTCCTTTAGGCATGAGGGGAGAGTTGATGGAGACATCATGTTTAGGGCTGAATGTTTCAAGGACTCTCACTCTCTGCATATTGTCTGGCTGTGTGTCTCTGTATTTGTTCCCATATGCTGCAGGAGGAAGCTTCTCTGATGATGGCTGTGCAAGGCATCAATCTGTGAATATAGCAGAATTTTGTTAGGAGTCATTTTATTGCTACATGCCTTTAGCACAGTGGTTCTTAACCTTCCTAATGCTGTGGCTCGTTAATACAGTGCCTCATGTTGTGGTAACCCCAGCCATAAAATTATTTCATTGCTACTTCATAACTGAAAATTTTCTACTGTTATGAATTATAATGTATATATCTGATATGCAGAATATCTGATATGCAACTCCCAAAGGGGTCTCAACCCAGAGGTTGAGAAGCGCTGCTTTAGCAGAACTGTAGTTCTTGGTTTTCCCTAGGTTCATGGCCTACCTAGTCTATGGTTCAGTGTTGAATATGGAGTGGGCCTTAACTCAAATCAGATGTTGGTTGGTTATTCCCAAAAATGTTGTGCCACTATTTCTTGTAGACAGGTCACTGTTGTTGATTGGCTGGTTTCTAAATGGGTTGGTAGAATGCAGAGTGTTATCTTCCTGTACCATGAATATTAATCCATCCGGTGAAGGTTCTAGGTAGGCACCAGCTTGACTTCTCCATGTTCAGTGAGTTGTATAGGTGTCTTCAGCAACAGGGCCTTCCTTCCACTTTGTAAGGGTCCACAAATAGCCTTGACAATAGCCTGTTTGGGGTTTTGGCCAACAACTAGATTAAATGTAACCTATTCCTGGGTTACACCTAGGAACTTCATTTAGTGACAAAAGTTGTCCAGGTCAGGCTCTTTATTTGGCAATTTTACTTAGAACTCCTTCATGTATGTACATATTTTAGGAAGTTTCTACTGTATAAAGTTTCTATATGACCCTTCAAATGGCCCTTAGTTTTAGTGTCCCTCCACGTATTCTCTCCTTGTTTTCTCTTTCTCTCTGATCTTCCATTCTATCCCCCCATCTCATCCATTTGTAACTATCTATTCTTTTCCCCCTTCCTACGATGATCATTGCTTACTCTACACCTAACCTCTGTGGTTCTTGAGATTGTAGCTTGGCTGTCATTGCCTTAATAACCAACATCTGCATGTAAGTAAATACATAGTGTATCTGTCTTTCTTGCTGTGAGTTACCTCACTCAGGATGGTTTTTTATAGTTCCATTCATTTACCTATAAATTTTATGATTTTATTTTTTAAATGGCTGAGTAATATTTCATTGTGTAAATATTCCACATTTTATGTGTTCACTTGTTGAGGGACGTATAGGTTGTTTCCAATTTCTGACTGTTATGAATAGCACAACAGTGAATATGGCTGAGCAGATGTCTCTGTGGTAGGATTAAGCATCCTTTAGGTTTATGCCCAAGAATGATACAACTGGATCTTGAGGTAGATCAATTCTCATCATCCTCAGCAACTGCCACACTAGTTTCCATAGTGGCTACACAAATTTGCACTTCCACCTGCAATAGATAACTGTGTTTTCCTTATTCCACATCCTTGCAAGCATGATTTGTCACTGGTGTTACTGATCTTAGCCGTTCTGATGGCTATAAGATGAAATCTCAAAGGAATTTTGATTTGCATTTCCCTGATGACTAGGAATGCTGAACATTTCTTTCAGTGTTTCTCAGCCTTTTGAGTTTTCTCTATTGAGAATTATCTGTTTCTATTTGTACCCCATTTTTATTTTGGCTATTTGTTTTCTTGATATCTAGTTTTGGAGGTTATTTATATATTTTAGATATTGGCCTTCTATCAGGTGTGTATATGGTAAAAATCTTTTCTCATTCTGTAGGCTGCCACTTTGTTGGAATGCCCTGCAGAAGCTTTATATTTTCATGAAGTCTTGTTTATTAATTATTGATGTTAGTGGCTGTACTGTTGGTGTTCTATTTACATAGTCCTTTTCCTGTGCCAATTAGTTCAAGGCTACTCCCCACTTCTTTTTTATTAATTGTTGTTCTTAGAGACTGTGCTCCATTTGTTGGCTTCTAGTGCCCTCTCTTATTCTTAGGAGAATGGGTTGACCTTGCGTTGCTTGGTGGGGAATGCTTCTGAGATCCTGTCAGGTGTGGCCACAAGAGGTTCAGGTTGGAATGTTTTTCTTGACATTGGGAGCTAAGCCTTTGAGATGGAGATGAGCTAGAAAGGGTGGGGAGTTGAGGGGATCCACCGGGAAAGGCAGGATGTACTACCAGGATCTGTTTATTCTCCTAGGAATGGGTTCAGAGAGGGAGGATAGGCCACAGTCAGTGGTCTGCTACAGAACTGGTGATGAGCTTAGACAATTGGATTTGGTAATGAGGAGTCAGAGTGAAAAGCTGAAGGTCAACTAACTACTTCCCTGGTCTATCTGCTTTCATAGCTCATAAGGCTACTGGGTTCCTAGGGAATGCTTGGGGTAATTGCAGGCTAAGACAAAGCGATGGAAGAGGGACAAAGGCTGTGGTGGAATGTCTGGAGATGGGGCCAGAAAAGGAAGGTTTTATGCTACAGATCTGGGTGAGACTAGAGGATTGGATTTGAAAGAGAGGAAGGAAAGTGAAGGTCTGAAATTCACTTACCTAGTTCTCTGGCCAGCAGTGCTGGTGGTTCCCAGGAAGTGCCTATGGAAGTTGGAAACTGAGATTAAGGAATGGTGTGGTACAGAAGGCTGTAAGTTCTATTTGTCTTAAACTTTTCCCTTTAAGGGTCTTAGAGTTCCTTGGTTAGGTTTGGAATTGTTTCCCTGATTTCTTTCTCTGCCCATTTACTTTTGGTACATATGGAAGCTACTAGTTTTTGCATGTTAATTCTGTATCTTGCCACATTGCTGAAAGTGTTCAGTATTTCTTGTGTTTAGAATCATATCACCTGTGAGTAGACACTTCAGCTTTTTTCTTATTTGTATCTGTTTTATTTGCTTCCCTTGTCTTACTGTTATGACTAAGATTTCTGGTATTATATTGAATAAGAAAGTGGATCCCATTTTCTTATTTTGGGTTTTAATAGAAGTGCTTTTTTAATATTTTTCCGTGTTTAAGTGAACACATAAAATGCTGACGACAGGTGTGTCGTATATTTACTATGTTAAGATGTGTTCCTTCTGTTTCTTCCAGGCTTTTATCATTAAGGAATGTTAAATTTTATTAAAGCCATTTATATATCCATTGAGATGATCATGTGATTTCTGTCCAACTTACTTGATGCTTAGATTTATCAGTTTATGAAACTGAAACATTCTTTCATCTCTGGAGTAAAGCCGACTTGGTCATTATGGATGATATTTTTGTTTGTTACTATTCCTCCATTTTCTATTTTAGGATGTAGTTTGAGAAAAAGCATTGGTACTATTCATTTATAGAAGTCTGGTAGAGTTCAGCAAGTATTTTGCTTGACCTGGACTTTTTTTTTTTTTTTATAATTCAGAGAATTTGTCATTGCTGTTTTGGTTTATTTGCTTTTTATTGACCTGCGGGGGAGATTTGGAAGAAGTTGGGGAGGATATGATTAAAAGATATTATATAACAACAAATTTTATCAATACTAATAATGTTTGTATTTTTCAATCCAGTGGAATACAAATCTAGAAAGTTTTAAAAGGATAACCCCAGTACTTGGGATGTAGGGGCAGGAAGATCTCTGTGAGTTGAAGAATGCCAGTTTGGTTTACATAGTGAATTTCAGGCCATCAAGAACTACAAATTGAGATCCTATATACTATATCCTATATACCAAAAAAATGTTTTAAAGTCTGTTCTTCAGACTGGGTAAAGCTTCATGATAAGAATTTGATCTCCAGGAACAATTTGGAAGGAGAGAATGACTCCTACAAGCTGTCTTCTGACCTCTGTGTGACACCATAGTACATGAACATCTCTGTCCTACAAACACACACACACACACACACACACACACACACACAGAAACAAAATAAATGTAAAAAGTGCTCTAATAGTTTGTCTGAATTTCATTGTTTTCTACAATGATATAGTCCCTTTTTTGTGAGCATGTTAAAAATAAAACTCCTTTTAAAAATTATTTGTTATTAATATTTTTGTGGATCAATACAATGTATTTTGATTGTATCAATCCCAATCCAGTTCCTACTGAACATTCCCCATTACATCTTCTTCCCAACATAATGTGTTTTAAAGAAATAACACCAATTCTAATTATTGCTTTCTGTACATTCATGGAAATGAAGTCATCCTCCAGACTTGGGTAAACTACCAGGGACCACATCCCCGAAGAAAAATGACTTTCCCTTCTTCAGTGACTGTCAACTGCCAGTATTTTCTCAGCAAGGGGTGAGGTCTTTTGTTCCCATCTGCCATCCATCTGGGGGGTTGACTCCCTTGATCTTGTGCGATAAGCTAAAAAGCTGCTGTGTGTTCATGAGTGAAATGACCCTGTCATATCTAGAAGACAAGGATTTGCAGCAGTCTTTCCCAGCTCTAGGCTCTTATAATGTCTCACCCCCTTTTACAAATGATTTAATTTAGATCTGCTTTCTCTTTTGGTTTATTGACTAAAAGTTTATTGATCTTATTTAACTTTTTCCTTTTTAATATAAAATTTTAATTAACTCTTTGAGTTTCATACATATATATGTAGTGTATTTTGATCATAATTTATCCTAATTCCTATCCATGACTCCTCCCAAGTCCACCCCCATGCCTTCCAACTTCATGTACTCTATTATATATATATATATATATATATATATATATATATATATATATATCCATCCCTGAGTCTGGTTTGTACTGCATTTGCATAGGTGTGGTTCTATCTGCTGGTGCATGATTGACTTACCAGCAGCTTCACTCTTAAAAAATACTAACTGACCTCCCCTTCCAGCAACCATCAACTGCCTATAGCTCCTCTGCTAGGAGTGGAGGGCTCACTCAACCCCAAATCTTGGTTGGCTTGATCTTATGCAGATCCTGTTTAGGCAGCCACAGCTGCGATTAATTTATGAGTGTTACTGGTCTGATCATGTCTAAAAAGCACTGTTTCATAATCCTCCCGCCCTTTGGCTCTTAGAATCTTGTACAGTGTTGTCTGATCTTTGAGGGGAAGCTGGTGTGATGGAGATGCCCATTTGTGGCCAAGAACTCAATGGATACTTTGTTTCATTGATACTTTGTATTTTGTTTATTTCCATATCATTAATTTCTGTCTTGATCCCAATTATTTATTTCTACAACTGATTTGGGGTTTGACTTATTCTTGGTTTTTCAAAGCTCTCCCTTGTTAAGTTTTTGTTTTTGTTATTGTTGAGGCGTCTGAATTTTTAATACAGCTATTTATAGCTATAAACTCCGTTTTAGAATGCTTTTTTGTATTCCGTATTTTTTTAAATATATTGTGCTTTCATCTAAGTTTTGCAAGTGAGTTTGCATTGTTATACTCTAAAGCTGGAGATGGGTAAGCTCTTGCACTCAAGACACTTATTTACTTTCTTTCTCTTTGTCTTTCTCTCTCTTACCTCCCTCCTACCCACCTTCCCTCCTTCTCTTTCTTAGATTTATTTTGTCTGTGAATATTTTATCTGTAAGTATGTCTGGTACCATGTGTGTACCTGGTGCCCATAGAAGTCAAAAGATTCTTCTGGAACTGGAGTTACAGACCATTGTTAGCTGCCACATGGGTGCTGGGAATTGAGCCCTAAACTTTTGGAAGAGAGCCATCTTCTTAGCCTATCTGAAGCCATCTTTCTTACTGTTTGTTTATGGATTCCTGGACTTCTCTTTAGTGCCATAAATCTCTGTAGCAGTTTTAGCTGCTTTGTATGCACACCTATTCTTCAACTTTAACTGGCTTCATGATCCTTTCATTATCAAACTGCCTTCTCATATCTTTGTGTCTTCTTTCTACTGTCTATTTTACAGCCCAAATATCATGCTATCTTGACATTTTCTCTACCAAAACACCTTAGTCTACTATTTTTAATTTAAATTTTTGGACACATGAAGAATTTAATTAGATCATTTTCTCAAATACAACATAGATGGGCCTTACATGGATGCCTGATAGAGTCCTTATTCCTCCTCTGAAACCTCACAAGCACATTTCCTACTTCCTGCATTTCTACCAGTGTAAAACCTTGCCTATAGTATTGGAGGGTTTCTTGTCCACAGCTCTGGTGTTTCCATAATCTATGAGCCACAGTTAGCTTTATTGCAGAGATGGCCCTTCTTCTCAGTATTAGTTGTTTTCTTCACTGCTGCAACCAAATACTTGACAAGAAACAACGTAAGGCAAAGAAGGGTTTATTTTGCTCATGAACAAAGCAGATACACTCCATCACAACAGGAAGTTTGGTGGCAAGAATGACGTGGTTGAAGAAATGAAGAGGAGACTGCTTACTATGTCTAGGTGAATCAGGAAACAGAGTAAAGAAAACTGGCAGTCAGCCAACAGTTTTCTTTTTCTGTTGTAATTCAGTCTAGAGTGAATGATACTAATTCTCTCTGTAAATGCTCTCACAGACACCCCAAGATGTATGTCTCTTTGGTGACTCTAGTTCAAGTCAAGTTGAAAGTGAACACTAATCATAAGAAAGAAGGGGGAGTTAATATCACCTGGAGAGGACAGGAGCTCTACAAGGACCAAATATATCTGGGCACAGGAGTCTTTTATGAGACTGTTTCTCCAACCAAGGACCATGTATGGATATAACCTAGAACCTCTGCTCAGATCTAGCCCATGGTAGCTTAGTATCCAAGTGGGTACCCTAGTAAGGGGAGCAGGGACTATTTCTGACATGAACTCAATGGCAATCTCTTTGACACCACACACCCCCCCCCCGGAGGGAGGAGCAGCCCTGCTAGGCCACAGGGGAGGACATTGCAGCCAGGTCTGAAGATACCTGATAAACCAGGGTCAGATGAAAGGGAGGTCCTCCCCTATCAGTGGACTTGGAAAGGGGCAGGGAAGAGATGAGGGAGGGAGGGTGAGAGTGGGAGGGAATGAGGGAGCAGGATACAGCTGGGATATAAAGTTAATAAACTGTAACTAATATTAAAAAATTAAAAAAAGAAAGTGAACACTAACCTTCACAGTCTAGAATGAATAATCCTATACTTGGGGATTAAGTATTAATACTCTGAGAGTCAAATAAGATGGTATTTGGTAAAGGTTCCAGCCTGACAACCTGAGTTTGATTCTTGGACCCAAATAGTAAAAGGAAGGAACCTAACTGGCCCCTGTACATATGCCAAGGCACCTGTGTATAAACTCATGTATGCACAATACATAAAATACACGTTTTTGGAAAGAAACGAACATTTTAATTCACATTTCAAAATATAAATGAAAAAATGTACACCATTTAATAATGCTTCTTGCATGCTCTATTTGATTTGGCTCTTGCAACAGTCTAATGAAATAATACTGTTAGAAGCACTGTGATCTAGACATGAAGAAAGCATGCTTAAAAACTTTCCAGAATTTCCTCTGCATAGACACAGCTAAGGAGTGTGAGATCTAGGATCCAAAGCTAGATCACTGTCTGTACACTTTTAGCCCACTCTCTGGTCTTCTTCACATATTACTGAGCCCCAGCACAAATGTGCAAAGCTGACACTTGTAGAATCAAGGGGATTGGTTTTTTTTGTTTGTTTGCTTGCTTGCTTGCTTGCTTGCTTGTTTGTTTTTCAAGAGAGGGTTTTCCTGTGTGGCCTTGGCTGTCCTGGACTCGCTTTATAGACTAGGCTGTTCTCCAGCTCACATTGATCTGCCTGCCTCTGCCTCCGTGAGCACTGGGGTTAAAGGCGTGCACTACCATGCCCAGCTGCCAAGGAGATGTCTTAATACACACAATTGTTTTTGTTTTTGAGACAGAATCCCACTTTGTAGTTCTGTCTGTCCTTGACCTCACTATGTTGACCATGCTGGCCTTGAATTCAGAGATTCACCTTCCTCTGCTTCTAGAATGATAGGATAAAAGGTGGGTGCATCCATGCCCTGCCACATACCAAGTTTTAGTGAAATGTGTTCTATACCCAGGATATCATATCTGTCACTGCAAACTCTCTGGGCCATGTATTAATGAACAATATCATTATTAACTATTAATAATTCCCAAATAATTAATCTTAAATGACATTCTCTATTAGTTGTCAGCATTTTCATGATTAATTGCTACTTCATCTTTTTTTAAATTTTGTTAATACACTATTGATTTGCTTTTGCAAATTCTAACTCATTCTAACATCTACATTTTATTTAATATTCATTTGTATAGAAGATTTGAATCTTATGCTAGACTGCTAACTTTTTTAAATACTAGATATTCATCTTAATATGCTACACTGACTTCACAGTTTTCAGTGAATAATTATCTGATTTAATTATTTTTCCATCAGCTTATATTTATTGAACTCATCTCACTTAATGTATATTATAATAGTATCTTCTTTGTGCCAGATTTTTTTCAAAACGTACAAAAATCTAGTAGTACAAGAATTTTTATTTACCTGTAAGTCATGAAGGGAAACACCACCGTAAGAGTCAGTATTTGAGCCTGGGCTGGCTGGCATGATCTGTGCTCACTGCACTGTTGTGCCCCTTTGCTGGTTGGAGTATGAAACATTGAGAGGTGTGCATGTTTGAAGTTCCTAGAGAAGATGTAGCACTCCACTAGGTCTTAAAGGGCTGGTAAAATGTAGGGAACCAGAAAAGAACCAGCTTCATAACATGTGGAAAGCCAAAACACATACTTTGTGGAAGGCAGTTCGATAGCAGTGGATGAGATGTGCTGAGAAATACAACTTCACAGGAAAGATAGCATACAACTATGTCACTATTTAAAAAACAAAAAACCAACCTTTTGATCCCTGATGGAAGCTAATTTTAAAATTCTGCTTTCTCCAGCTTTGTGTTATCACACTCTTGATGCCCCACTACAGTCACAGTGTTAAAAACAAAGACAAAGCCAAGAAGAAGAAGGAGAATTTTTCTGATAAGTTTCGTTGGCATTTCCCAGGTAGACATCGTGGTGAGTGGGGAAGTTATGCTCCAAATATTTTTCTAGCGAGACATCATCATAGATGATATGCTGCCACCACTAACCAGCATTCAGTTGCTCTCCTGTTCTGTTTGTCCTAAACTCCTCAAACTCTGCGGAAGTCAGATTGGAGGCACAATGTACTGGGATGCAGTAACAGGGAGGCAGACTGAGCCTCAGTGAAGGGGCAGGCAGCCTGGTGGTTCAAATAGAGCTTGGACAAACTGTTTTTCTATGAGAAATGTTAATACTCATCTCTCTTAGTACATAGAGGGGAAAAAAAACTGTTTTGTTTGTACCTTAAAATTGTACCTTACGTCCCTTTTGCTTTTCAGTGTTTGACCTTACTATAGAGGTACTGTAACTATTCCATTTTTAAAGGGGAAGTCAGAGATATGTCACAGAGAAGGAAAATGAAATTTTGCATCAGGTGAAATTTCTGCATAGATATTTCAGAAGGATCCATAATTCTGTGGCTGTGTACAAATGATCCATTTTGTTAATCTGAATTTCGAGGGTCATTAAAATTTTTTTTTCTCTGTGGAGTAGTTTATTACTTAGAGAGAGGTGGGGAAGCCAGTTTAAAACCAAGTAAGGGAAGAAAGCTGACAAAAACATAAATTAGAGGAAGAACTTAATTTAAAAAGTGTCAAAAAGGATAGATAGTCTTAGTTCAATAATAAAGCCTGGTTCAAGAGCCTTCTATCTTTAAATAAAGCATTCAAGAACTCTATTACCTGTATACAACCAATCTTTGATTTCCAATCTAAGTCTATTTTTGCTTCTTGTGATTAGCATACAAATGTGAAAAAAGAAAAAAAAGTGGATACATGCGTGACGATTAGGACATGCCTTTGCTTTAATGTCAGTAGTCTGTCAAACTGGAGGTGATGAAATGAATTGCTGCTTTGAAGGCTTTCCTGTGGTAAATCCTTTTCTGAAAATGACTCCTATCCATCTCCTTTTATTTTCATCCTAAGTTCATCATACAAACTGCAAGCATATAAGCATGTATTTGTTTTAAATGAACTAAAGCACGATAGCACACAGCATCTGGATAATATGTGTAAACAGCACAGTGGTTTGTGTTGCTTTCTAGTAATGCCATCCTTTCTCCCAGCCAGGGCTATAGAATGTGAAGCTCTATGCAGCCAAGTATAACAGGCTCCACACAAGAGACTGAGAAATATGTTGAGGCATGTCTAGTGTTAATGCCTGACTCCATTCACAAGAAGAACTGAGGTTGAAGAATTCTGCTAAGAGTAAGTCTTTTGAAAGATTCTACCTGCCCTACGTCCTCTATGAAATCAGCATCCTATTTACTTTTCTATGAACAGACAATAAATTCTCCGATGTTATTGTTATTGTACCTTTGCCAGTACCTTCCTACAAGCATTTCCTTTTAGCCTTCGCTGGAGTCTTTCAAGGCTCATCCTCTGACTTGCATCCTCAGG
Source organism: Psammomys obesus (assembly GCF_907164565.1). Taxonomy (NCBI): domain Eukaryota; kingdom Metazoa; phylum Chordata; class Mammalia; order Rodentia; family Muridae; genus Psammomys; species Psammomys obesus. The sequence goes on along the minus strand of NW_026587216.1, from coordinate 31,755,628 downwards.
CATGAGCTATGTGAAGACTGCAAGTTGCTGGGAACTTTGTCCAGTGTGAAAGGCCTTGCAGAAATAGAGGGCAGACCATGACGTCTGTGGCTGCTGACGGATGGCCCCATTTACATCAAAGGCAGCTATTATGCATGAAACCGCTCAAGCGTCATTTGTTTCAGGGAGTTCAACCAGTCAATTTTTCAGTTCCTTTCTGGTTCAGGGTCAGACGCAAATGAAGAATCTCAGGTTGCTTTCATTTTAGGTCAGTGATGCTTCCCAACTTAATTATAGCAGATTTGTTTAAAGAGTTTCCCACTTACAAACTACACCAAAATGTACTTTGTTGTGTGTTTCAGAGAGGCCACAAGGAAGTACTAACAAGGCTAGAGGCCAAAAGGTATTATATATGAACCCATCTTAACTAACCTGTCCTAAAACCCATGAGGCAGTCAGAGTTGTAAGCTGGTAAACAGGAGCAGTGAAGAGGTAGATAAAATTTTCAGATTCACACTAAAGGCAAGGTGCTTGAAACTCCACATGAGATTCAAATGACACTAGAGTCTGGTGCCAAACAATAGTCTTTTTCCACTTAAAAAACATGGTTCAGATTTCATCGAGTACAAGGAATAACTGATGTCTTCTTGGAGCACCCTCCGGTGTTTATTAAGTTTTGTGCCATGCATTATAGTTTAATAATTAGGCACTATTTGTAAATAATATATTATTTAATCAGTAGAATAACCACTGGAGGAAAATTTTATCCTGCTTATAAGTCAGGAAATTATGTATCCACCAAAATTAATTAAATTTCCTAGACATGAAAATACAACAAAGTGTGGTGGTGGGGGGGGGGATGTGGGACTTATTTTCCAAGTAAAGAAGCCTGCAAGAGTCATATTCTCAATAAAGAAAAGAGTTATATTCTCATAAAGAAATTATGAGTGTCTGCTCCTAAAATATTTTAGGGGAATCTCTTTAGATGTTTCAGCATCTGCAACACAGAATTTAAGGTACAGAAGAAAAGCAAATAACTGCTGTGTTTTATTAAATTCCAGTGTTCTACAGTAAGGGTTGAAACTGTCATAGGACAATATTTAATTTGACAAGTTCTATGGGCCTATTTGTTCATAGAAAAGAATCCAGAATTACTTCATTATACACAGATTTCATATCTGAGACTTTCATCCTTTATTCTAAAGGAGGAGATTGAATTGATTGACAGCCTAATTTCTAAGCATTAGTGTGTTGTTATTTAAAAAGCTAGGCTTTGTGTTTGTTTGTTTGTTTGTTTGTTTGTGGAATGAGTAATTGTAGATGAGTCCCATCATTTAAAAATACTCAATTGTAAATCTGAATAAAATAAAATAAAAATTCAATAGACACACAATGGAGCTAAATGCCTTCTTCATATTCCCAGGGATCGCTGAAACGATTGCTGAGCCAAGACTTTTCCCTATAGAATAGTGCAGTACATTAGTAGTGTATTCATTTTATGTTAATAATATTCTGTAGCCAGGGTGTGAAGATTTTATTTGATAGGCACACACCTGAAGCTGTTTATGGTAGTAAGTACTTATACTTAGGCAAAATAATAACTACCAGATCTCCGAGCAGGTATTATATACACAGAAACATATTTAATCAAACATATCCAATGATATGCATTCATGGAAACAATGTAACCAGTTCTGTTTGTCTTAACCCAGTCATATGATGAAGCACCATCTGGCATCCAAACACCAGCACCTCTTACATCTTTGCAGTTATGGTGGAGGGAAAGGGACATCATTGTTAAAGCATATAAATAGGAAACTCTTAAGCACTGTGCAGAAAAGGGAGGTTTTGTTTTATTTTTAGTAGCAATGCGTGAAGCACTAAATGTTATCATTGGGCTTATTTCTAGGTTCCACAGTTACAGGTTTCTTTCAACAAAGAGTTAATAACAGATTTATAATTTTTCATTAAAGTATATGTGTATTTTCTTCCTTTATAGGAATACTTTAGAAAAAAAAAAGAGAACAGATGAGGTAAATTTTCTAGAAAGTAAGAATTTAAAAGGAGACATAGTAAGAGAGTTTTTTTTTTTCCAAATGCAAAGATAGAAGCATGGGAATGCATTTTTGGAGGAAAAGGAAGACCAGATGCAGGACGTTAGAGTGGTTGGATGATCTGGACTGTAAATTGTATAAAATCCTCCCTATTGCATTATTAAGTTGGTTCCAGATAACTTTAAAATTCTACTTAATTTCAAACAACTTTTGATAGATGGGTAAGCTAAAGTAATGGTATTTTGCACTTTGTAAACAAACGATAATGAAAAGAAGTCTTAGCCAGCACCCAACATCTCAACAAGGGGTGATACTCGTGCCCTTCCCAGCACCCTGCCGTCTACTCTAGGAACTTAGTAAGTCAGCTGTTAGCCAGCACATGTAACCTGTCTGCTGGGGACAAAGCTGTCTGGCAAAATATAGAAGTTTATTCAACAGTTAGATATTCAGTAGATGTATTCATCACTGGAGATGGAGAACGGGCTAGTAAATAAGGGTTAACAAACTCTGTGATCACAGTGTGGCAGGAAGGTAGTCAGCATACAGGTGGCAAATTATATTAGGATGAAATGTGCTAGTATTTTAGTAGAGAAAAATGGAGCACAGGGCTTTCCTGAACACCATCCTATAAGCTAGTGGTGGACAGACAAAATAGCAGCTATGGAAAGATCTGTAGCTCAGTGTTCATGTGAACGGATGTCTAATATGGTCTCTGAGATGAGAAACAGGTAGTGAAGAACACAGATAAACTGGTTTATTAGTTACTTTTCTGTTGCTGTGATAAAACAGCATGATCAAAGGAACTAATGACAGAGAGTTTATTTGAGCTTATGATTTCAGAGATTTAGAGTCCATGATAATGGTAGGGACAGCATGGCAACAAGAACAGGAAGCTCTGAGTTCACAGCTTGAACCAAAAGCACAAAGCAGAGAGAACAAATTGGTGTAATTTGTAAATTACAAATTGAAATTGTGTAAGTCTTGAAATTCTTAAAGCCTATATCCAAAAAAAAAAAAAAGAAAAAGAAAAAAGCCTATGTCCAGTAACATGATTCCCCCAACAAGGCCATACCTCCTAAACCTCCCACAAACAGTACCACCAACAGTGAACCAGGTGCTCAAATACTTGAACCCACTCATTCAAACCACCATAATGTCATAAAGAGCTTGGGGAGACAACCCACAGAAAACTATGGTGTTCTGTATTGAGGACGGGCTTGGCCTCTTTGAGAAGAAACCGTGGATGTCATGGAGGTCAGGGTCTTGTGGGATAAGAAAAGAGAACTGGATGCTGGGGTTAAAGAGAGTGTCCTTTAGCTGGTGCTGGTGATCCAGTTAGCCTGATAGATCAAAATTAAAGTCCTGTCTTTATGAGGTTTTCTCACTGAAATGATAATTAGGTTACTTCATGATTCACAATTAGTTCTGTGCCTATAAATTTCATAATAATATATTTTTAAAATATTCTTTAGAGGATGGAGATACAGCTCAGAAGATACTATTTGTAGCATATATCTTGCTTAGTCCATGTCAGGACCTGTAATGGTGTGTGTGTGTGTGTGTGTGTGTGTGTGTGTGTGTGTGTGTGTGTAAATATATATTGTATCTATGCATTTTCATATAATGTATTTGTGACATCATATATGGTGTATGTATTGTATTGACATACAAAGCCTTTTAATGTATTCTTTGAAAAGATTATAGTAATTTGTTCTAATATTTAGTGTAATAAATAAGTTGTTAAAGGAAGCAACTGGCTGAGAAAAGAAGATACAGAAGGATTGTGTCTGGCTGGATGTGGTGTTCAAGCCTGTTTTCTCTACAGTTGGGAGGCAGAGGGAGAGGGTCTGGCCCAGGTTAAGGCCTGCTTGGATGATAGGGCAGACTGCCTATAAACAACAGATTTCACTAGTTTGAGAGACAAATTAGGAGTTTGACTAAACCTCCCCATCTTAAAAAGATAGCCTACCCATATACAATATAGCTTGGTCCTATCCATTCCCCACTCCTTCTGTCCAGCTCCTCTGCTTTCCCCAGATTTCTCTGATCTTTCTCCCTCCATCATGCGTTTTCTTTTTATAACCCACTAAGTTCAGTGAGTGCTGCCTATGTGTGTATGTGTATTTAGTCATCCACCGGGATATAGGCAACCTAACATCCACACATCCCATGTGTGTATGTGTATTTAGTCATCCACCGGGATATGGGCCTTCCAAAGAAAATGCCCCTCCCTCAGCAGCAACCAACTTCCATTAGCTCCTCAAGCAGGGGTGAGATATTGCCCCCTCCCACCTCATTCTAGATTTTTAACTCTCTCCAACCTGTGATGATCTTGTGCAGCTGTGGTTACAACTGCTGTGAATTGTAATAGCCATGTCATGTCCCGAGGACAGCCTTTCATAGCACGCTTACCTATCCTCCAGCTCTCAAATTCCTTCTGCCCCTTCTTCCGTGATGTTTTCTGAGTCTTAGCGAGGATGGTTGATACAGGTGGCCCATCATAGCTGAGCACTCACACTTGCTTATTCTCAGCATCTTGAACAGCTACAAGTCTTTGCATTCACCACTACACTGTGTAATCAGAGGCTTCTCTGACCAGTGTGGACAGCAATACGGATATATGAATATAAAGATAAATATTTAGAAGGGTGTTTGATAATGAGACCACTTAGCAAAACAATATCATTAAGTTCTCCCCAGGGTATATGGCTTTTTAGTTGTGTTGTGGTTTTGATGTGGAGTCGACAGTCAGGAGAATAGTGGGTTACTCCCGTGAACAGTGGCCACATCTTGCCTATCAGGACATTACTGGAGCATGCAGGACCCAGCACTGGAAAGATCACTGATGTCTTTTCCCCCTAGGTTCCTGCAAAACACTTTCTAGAACCATGAATGCTAGTTATCAGGGAAAGGATTTCTCTGGTCGGTTCAAGACTAATTTTTCTATATCCTGAAACTGAAGTGTGTTGTGTTTCCACCAAGTTATGATAGACAAACAAGAGAAATGACAATCGTCTTTTATTGTTTTCAGTGCCTCTAGGCCCTCTCTGACCAGTCTTGAGGCTCCAGAAGCATCTGTAGGAAGATGATTTGTGGTTGGCACTGAGAATTTCATTTAATAACTTGTCTTCTGGGAGAAGCACTGTTCATTTATGGGAACTCAATACTTTTTTTAAAATTATGCTATAATTACCTTCTGAACTAGGGGGATTTCATAAAGCTTCTTCATAGTACTTAGTTTTGATTAACCCACTTCCTTGCCCCTCATTCTCCCCACTTCCTTGCCCCCATCTCTGTGTAAACTTTTAGTTCTCAGTATTCTGGTCCCCATTCTTTATCTCTCTTTCTCTTTCTCTTTCTCTTTCTCTTTCTCTTTCTCTTTCTCTTTCTCTCTCTCCTCTGTCCCTCCCTCCCTCCCTCCCTCCCCCTCTCCCTCCTTCCCTCCCTTCTCCCTTTCCTTTCCTTTCCTTCCTTCTATCTTTTTTATTTGTTTTCTATGGGTGTGTCTTTTGAAATGGGGTCTTACTATATAGTTCTGGCTGGCCTGGAGCTTGCTAGGTAGACCCCACTGCAGTAACTGCCCAGCAATGTCATTGCTGACAGCTGCCTGCTCTAGTGCACCATGGGTTCCACCGGGGTTTCTGGTTCCTTTGTTTGACTCAGCTAACTACTGTAAAACTTGTGTGTCCATGTTAACTTGAAATAGGCTTTTCGGCCACTAATTCAGATAAATGCAACTCTATTTAGAAAATGCTTCCGTGGATGGTGAGATGGCAGAGTAGTTAGGAGCACAGGCTGCTTTTCCGGAGGATCTGGGTTCTATACCCACCACCCTGAGGGCTGTTCACAACTCTCGTTCCAGGAGATCCAACACTCTCTTCCGGCCTCTGTGGGCATGTATATATATGGTACACAGGCATATATACAGACAAAACACCTGTACACATAAATATGAAAAGTAAATAAAGCAAAATAATAAAAGGCTTCCTGGTTGAGCGCAGCTGTTAGCTGTATTAGCAGAAAGATTGCACTTTAGTCTTTCTTGGGGTCCCATCCTAGAAAGGAGCAGTGTCAAGGTTTGGGTGTTATCTATATGGATGCCTCTGAGTGCTCCTGATTCTCTTTCCTTTCTTCATTAGGATAGTGCCTCCCCTGTCTCTCTCTCTCCCTCTCTCTTTTTTTGCAGTAGAGACTCTCATAAGGGGTTGAGGACCAGGCATTGCTACATTTTGACTGAGAAATATCCTCTGCCAGGATTACTGTTATGTTAGCTTTCCACCTCTATGACAGATACTGAAAACACTGAATGAACAAAAGTTTAGTTTCAGTAAGTGGTGTGGTAACCGTGATGCACATCATGGCAGGGGTTCCTGGCTTAACAAAACATCACAAAAGGAAGGTACTTAACCAAAGATGTCCCGGACCTGAGCCTTAGGTCTCTAGCAGTTGCAGCAGAGCCATGCTCAGGACATTGCTTTTCCTTGGAATTTCTCTTCTCTCAGCTCCGTTTCCAGTCATGGTGGCTCCTCCATACAATGAAACCGTTTTCCTTACAGCCAACAGTGATGTCGGTGTGCTGGTTTCCATCGTCACATCTCAGACATTCCTTGATAGATAGTCAGGACTTGTTTGGTTTCTCTTATATAGAGGATTATTGTTACTCTTTGACTCCTGGAAATGTCTTTCTTTTTCACCTTTCTTGCTCCCTCCCTCCTTTCCTTCCTGTTTTTGTTTGTTTGTTTTGGTTTTGGGTTTTGTTTGTTTGTTTGGTTAGTTTTTGTTTGTTTGTTTGTTTGTTTTTGGTAATTTCGATCCCCCAGTTTTCTTCCTGTGTCACTAGTTGTTCCTTCCCAGTTTTCCTTGCTTATTCTAGTTAATCTTCTGATGTGACAATGAAGTGTCCTAGCTTATATATTAGATGATCTTATAACCAGACTAGCAACTTTACATACCATCAAGAGATTCCCCATCTTCACATTTACATACCCTCTTCACTGATCTCTAATTTTATATATGTGCTTTTTTGTTATTTTCATATAGAAGGTTTTGTGATCATATTCACCATTGCTATCTCTTATGCCTGTATCACTCTTACTTGATTCCCTTCTATTCATCTATTCCCTTCCTGTTGCACGCTTATGTGTGCACACGCACACACACACACACACACACACACACACACACACACACTCGTATCTTGTAATGTTGTATGTTCATGACTATGATGGCCATGTTATATCCAGAAGACAGCACTTCATATTACCCTTCTCCATCCCTCAGTTTACGATCTTTCCATGCTCTCTTGTATGGTGCTCTCTGGGCCTTGAAAGGAGTGGTCTGTCTCATTTAGGACTGGACACTTACTCTCAGAATTTTGACCAGAAACTACATTAATTATCCCTCTCTTAAAAAAAAAAATAGTTTCTCTGACCTAGGCTGACAGCAGCACTAGTCTGTTTGTGCTTTCTAGCCCTGGATCATAATGTTTTCCAGTTCTAAACATTTTCCTGAAATTTTCATTATTTTATTTTTCTTTGGTGCTAAACAGAATTTCATTGTTCATATGTACTGTGTCTTCAGTATCCGTCCATCAGTTGGTGAACATGGATATTTTCATTTCTTAGCTATTTTAAATAGAACAGCAATGAACATGGATGTGCCGGTGCTTCTCTTATATACTAGAGAGTTCTGTGGAGTAAATGCCCACAGTGGTATAGCTCGGCCACATGGTAGTTCTATTTTTAGCTTTTTGGGAACCTCCACCTTGATTTTCTTAGTGGCTGTCCAGTTTTCACCCCTATGAAACATGAATGACTATTTGTCTACATTCTTGCTAGCATTCATTTTCATTTCTTGAAAGCAGCCATTTTGACTGGGATGATATGAAATCTCCTAGTAGTTTTAATTTGCATTTCCATGATGGCTAGCTATGGTAAGTACTTTAAAAATGATTTTTAAGCCATTTTCCTCCTTTTGATGACTCTCTCATTAGATCCATGGCTCATTTAAAGTTTTATAATGTTTAATTTTTGAGATATTAATACTATATCACATGTATACCTGGCAGTTTTCCTTCTGTTCTTTGGGAGGCTTCTTTACTATATTGGCAGCTTCCTTTGAACAGAAGCCTGTTGATTTTATGAGGGCCCATTTGTCAGTGGTCCACCATATTTTATAAGTAACCAGACTCTTATTAAGAAGCCCTTAATTATTCTTATATTTTGTAGTGTCTTCTTTGTCTTTTTCTGTAAACATGTCAGTATTTCTACTGTAAGGTCTTTGAGCCACTTGGAGTTGCTTTTGCCAGGATCATTTGTTAAAGGGGCTTTATCTTTTCTTCAGTATACACGTCTGGAGCCTTCACCGGTGCTCAAGTGGCTGAGGCTGTATGGACTTCTCTTTTTTAACTCTATTTTGTTGCCCTCTGTGTCTGTGTGTGAGCACCAGGCTGTTTCTATGTCTCTGTAGTATAACTTGAGGTCAAATATGGGGAACTACTGGCTGAATTTTTTTTTTTATGTATAGCATTACTTTAGCAATCTGTGGTCTTTGAATGAATTTTTTTCTATTTCTGGAAATAACTGAGTTGCATTTTGATTAAGATTGCATTTCATCTAAAGACTGTTTTGTTTTGTTTTGTTTTTGTAGTATGGACAATTTCACAATATTTTTTTTCAAGTCAGTGAAAATGAGGGCTCTTTTCTTTTTATATTTTTTACATTTATATATTTATTTGGCATCTTAAATATTTTCCTTGTAGAAATATATGATTTCTTTACTTAGATTTATTCTTAGGTATTTTATTTATTTACTGAGGCTATTTTGAATGGGATTGCTTCTCTAATTTCTTTCTTAGTATGTTGTCTTTGGCATATAGGAAGACCTCTTGTTCCTAAAAGTTGATTTTGTATCCTACTACTGTGCTGAAAATGTTTTTTACCTGTAAGCGTTCTCTGGTAGATTTAAGGTCTGGTAGATTAAGGTCATAGAGAAAGGATATATATCATATATCATATGTATCTAATTACCTTCTAGTATACATATTCATATGAATGATTATATCATCTGAAAATAAGGATATGTTGCCATTTTTCTTGTTTGTGTTCCTTTTATTTGCCTCTTATTACTCTAACAAAAACTTTATATATGGAGCATAAGTGGAGAAAGTGGACACTTTTTAGCGTTTTTCATGATAATGGAACTGCTTCACATTTTCTATGTTTAACATGATGTTGGCTGCGGGTTTGTCATATATATCTGAAATAGTAGGAATATCAGGAGAAGGAGTACCTGGGTGTGGGAAGCCTATAAGCTGGAGAGAGTTTAGGGCAGGGAAGGAGGTAAGAAGGGCTAGGATGTTAGTCTGGACATTGAAATGTAAAACCAGTACTTGTGATATTGATGTAGCCTGGAAGACAGCATTAACTTTTGATATGATAATAGGTACCACAAGTAGCCATATGTTCCTTCAGCCAGAAATGAGGGGAAAGTCTTCTTTTGGTAGATGGGAACCTGTTCCTGAAGAATGCTGGCCACCAGAAGCCTCTTATATTCCAAGTTGAGCTCATTTCTGGGTGTTTGACAGCCTCTTGTACTTTGAGGAATTGGAATTTCCTTTGGACCTGGCATTACAAACTTTTGTTGATGATAAAAAGTGATGTGATCACTTCTACAACTAATTCTCAGCTGAAATTAGGATGTTTTTGAAGGCTGGAATACCAGTTAAAGGCAGGGAAGGAAGGGGATTCAGACAATGATAGGGGTATTTGTTCTAAGCATCTGGTTAGCTGACCCACCCTGAAGAGAAGGAACAGTCACATTGGCTGGACTGGTTTACATTGGCTCTCAGCGAGTCCAGGGCTTACTGATTCTGTAGAACCACCTGGGGATAGGCCATTTTGGAGAAGTTTTCTGGCCACAGTTGACTCCTGAATGGTGTCTATCAGCTGAGTGGAAGTCTACTGGGTCAGATATACACTAGGGATAGAAGGTAAAGTTAAGAAGCTTGCGGGAGCGGGAGCGATCTTTTTCTTATTTGTACACTTGAAACGTCCAGGTTTCAAGTGGTCTGGGAATTGGGAACATGGAAAGGGGTCCCAAGACCAGTGGAAGAAAAGAGACCACCCTCAGGGCTAGGGAGTAGCTGGGAGAGATTATGCTGTTGACTGACTGGAGTACTTATCTGGAGCGCATTTGACTTGTGACAGGTGGACCCAAGTTGGGACTGCCTGAAGCTCACATACATTTTTTGAAGTTTTGCAGTATGACTTTGTAGTATTCCTTAACTCCCACCTGTCAGGATACCTTTCTCTCTTGGAGCTGAAACACTTAGACAAACACTGGCTACTATTACTATAGCCATAGGTTCAAATATTTAATTTCTTTTGGTTGTTTTCTAAATATAGATGTAAAAGTGCTTCCCATTGTGCTGAAAAAATCTCTGTCCAATATATGAATGGAAGAGTGTTCGTGATTTTAACCCAAAACCATCCTTTGGGGTCCTCAAGCTTTTGCGATAGCTCAAAGGCACAGTTATATATATCTAGCTGTTTACAGACACTTGTTAACTGCTTTTTCTACAATGAGGAGTTCAATGCAGATTACAGACAGAAGTAATATCTAAAACTTTTATCAATTGCTGATACTCAGAGGTTAAGGTTTGAAACAAGAGAGGTGTGACCTGGAGGTGGGATCAATATCATCTAAGAGGGTTGATAGTAAGGCTATAAGGACCTTTGAAGAGCATTGGCCACTTCTACCATTTCTATACCTTGGGGTTGAGAGAGTGTAGTATGTTCCCTCTGATTGTCCCTGATGGGAGGCTATGATAAATGGTACACCCATTTATCATATCAAGTTTACCCATAACCCCCATCTCCTATCTGGAGTGCCATGGTTTCTTAATTAGGATACAAAAGATCCCCCATTCTGCATAAAAGGTAGAATGTTTTCCTGAATATGCATCATGTCTCCTACAGGACCAATACAGGAAGCCTCTGTAAGTCTCTAGACAACATTGGCAGTAGTTGATAGTTTGATCATAGAGAAAACAAGCATGGGATCAGGCATTGATTGGGGTTGGTTGTGGGTGCTTCAGTAGAGAGGAATGCTCACCAAGATGCTAACCTTTTGTTTTCTGAAAGAGCAGAGGGGTTTGGCTTTTTTTGAAAATACTGACCCCAACTAGCTCATTCCAGTTACTTTTATTCAATCATTACACAAAATTAACTGAGGCTTCGAAAGGTTTCCACTACTAAAGTTATCTTTCCTTTGCTGCTCAAGGGAGCAGATGACCTACACAAATCTAAGTCCTTTCTGACCATTGCTAGCCATTATAAAAAAAAAAAAAATCCAAGTTTTCCAGGAGTGTCTTAGGACCAAGGTTTGTGCAGATGTAAGCTCTCAGGTAGTACCAAGCGTAGCCTATCCAGGGAGAAAACATTTCTTTGAGACTTAAACAATCTCAAAACAGTTTTCAGCCTCTACTGATTAATCCAAACATAACAAAGGTTTTGCTGAAAATTTTCACTAAAAGTCAGACCCAAAGGCTTTACTACACATATTGCTATAGACAGGTGTTTTAAAAATTTATTTAGGTGCTATAGGGGTAAGTATTACCTTTAGGAAACCTGGTTGGTGTGCAGTCTCCAGACCCCACCGCATCAGTGGTCTGGTTGAACTGTGGAATATATATTTCTAGTAGTACCTGCTTGAGAGAGAGTGGATATTGAGCTTAGTCATATAATTGGTAGGGGAATGGTTGGCAAGCCTGGACTCAAGCAGGTGGAAGAAGCAAAAGAAATAGAGGCTCCTACTTTGGCTAGAAAGTCTCTTCCTAGCAGGGAGATGAGGCATGTTGGTACTACTAGAAAGGACTCAGTAAAGGGGGTTACCCTTAAAAATATAACTAACTGGTGGGGCTTCGTGAGGTTGGTAAGACCGTCCCCCTATCCCAACTGTCTTAACCAGCATTTCTGTTGTTGAAAGAGACATTGTAATCACTACAACTCTTATAAAGGAAAACATTTAATTAGTGTCTGGCTTACAGTTCAGAGGTTTGGTCCATTGTCATCATGGTGGGAAGCATGGCAGCATGCAAGCAGACATGGTGTTGGAGAAAAAGTTGAGAGTTCTATATCTTGTCAGCAGGCAGGAAGAAGAGAGAGTAACACTGGGCCTGGCTTGAACTTCTGAAAACTCAAAGCCCACCCACAGTGACACTTTTTCCAACAAGGCCATACACCCTAATACTGCCTAATGGGCCTATGGGAGCCTTTCTCATTCAAACCACCATACCAACACAGGATAGGTGGGTCCCCCAAACTCCATCAAGATTGAGAAGGTGACCCAGTGTGATGGGGAGTGTGAAGGAAGGTGATGGAATGACCTAATATTATGATGACTACCTGAGGCTCCTTGTCAGAGATGGCAGTAGTCATGCTGAGGGAGCCCAGGTCCTCTCAGTTGTCCATGGCCTATAGGATGTCGGCTGGAAGTCGATCTGGGCTTGATGTCTTCATGTTGCATGGGACATGGGGGCAGTAAACAGACCAGTCTCCCCCTTAATTGAACCTTGCTCATGGCCAGTAGAGTTTGCCAGGACTCAGACAGATCCAGTGACCCTCCTGATTACATTTGAAGTAGGAACTTGGAGGTTCTTTGACTTTAGGAGCCTAGGCAGCTGCTATTACTAGCAAAAAGGCCTTATCCAGCATCAGGTACTTTTGTTTTCAGGCTTTTTCATCTGTCTTGTGGTACACTTTGAAGGCCATGGCTAAGACTTCTGCCTGAAGAGTCAGGGGACCTTTCCTCAGACATTTAAGTTTGGCCCTAATATCAGGGAAATTCTGGAAGAAGTAGGTTATAAAATTGTTTTCCAACTGGGGTCTCAGGATCTAGGTTGTTACATTGTAAGAGGGCCTTTCATAAGGTAGTTTAGAAACTGAAGTGGGTTTTTTGTGTTTGCCCTGGATGGTCTCTTGGGTTTTCTTCTCAGAATTTAATGCTTTAAGTACAGCCTTAAGGAGACCAGCCAGGAAGTGAGTTATAAACTGGCCTCTAGCTAAAATGTGCCCTGGGATATTATAGTTACCCTCAGGATTCTGGTCAGGGACTGCATCAGCCCCAACTGAGTGAGCAACATTAACTTGGTAGATTTCATCTGCATGTGTCTCAGACGTGCCTATGTTCCTTGGGGACAAGTTGGTAGTGAGAACCTTATAAACATCATAGAAGGTAAGGTTGTAAGATTGGGTAATATATTTCAATTCTTTAATGAAAGTGGAAGAATTATCGGTATGAGACCTAAATCCTTTTTTACTTGAGAGTGTTTACTTAATAAGTAAAGAACCTGTACCCTGACCAAGCCATCCACCCAGCAACCTCCCAAAAGGGAGAACTATGCTCAGTTTAGTTGAGTTAGGACATCCAGTGGCAGAGTGGGAGCCAGTATGGGAAAGACTAAGGGCTACCAGTGGGCTGAAAGTGGGCTCTTGAGAGGATTGATTTGGCACCCTGTTGCTGAAGAGGGAGAATGGCAGAGCAGAGAAGCCAGAGTGGGACAGAAGGGACTGTGGGTTGAGGTCAATGAACAGGATGCTTATTGGTGTGACTGAAAACAGTGGAGAAATCATTTGGTTTGAGCTTAATAGCTAGGAGGAGTTGTTTTGTCCTTGGTTGGCTTATACCATGTGCTCACTTTTAATCAAAACGAAAGTGAAGTCACATGACAAGATCTGCTTTTTCCTTCCCTGCAGAAGATGGCTATTCATGTGGCTGCCTTCATCCCAGTGGGGAGAAGAAGGAGCTAAGATGGCAGCAAGTCAAGTGTTGCTTTAAGATTACCTATGTATAGATTTTTAACTATAAGTCCTGGTTATGAGTTTTAAGTTTTTTGTTACAGATTTTACAGATTTTTAATCATACCCGATATCCTTAAAAATCTTGAGGCACGGAAATTCTACAAGCTAGTCTTACTTAATCTTGAGATAGGATTTATACCTTAGCAAAAGCTTTAGAAAATTAAGTCAAAGCCCAAAGAGTATGAGATGAGTAGCAATAATCCCATTTGGGAATAGTCTGTCACTTTATTTAGTTTTGCTCTCCTTTCTCTGTCACATGGTTAGGTGGCTTGCCTGATAAGGGACAGAGATTTTGTAGGAAACCTTTAAACAAAGGAGGGAAAGGCATACCCCAACTCTAGAGCCAACATTTTATTAAAGTGAAACAGCGTTAAAAACAACAATATAATGCCAGTCACACCTAAAAGATACCCGAATCTCTGTAAAACTGAATCCAGTAAGCTGAGAAGAAAGAAGCCTTACAGATAGAAAAGTTTTGAGTCCTGGCTATAGGCAGAGCGTGCTGCTGGAGGAGCATCACCCAAGCCAGTGAGGAGTGTGCAGGGTATGTGCAAGAAGCAGCTGGCCCAATCACTGGGCCTGCAGTCTCTGCCTCCTGCTAGGTCTCACTCTCAGCTCCTGCTTTATAACAAACTTGTAGATCCATCAATAGGAACTTAAAAGATAGTTACATAGTGTGGAGGGAAGATCAGAGAAAAGCAAACAGGCAAGTCCCAAGCTGTTCAGTGGGTTGTCACAGCATGGATTGTCAGAGTGCTAAAGGGAGCCTGGGGTTTAGCCTGGCTAAGTGTGAGCAGAGAGACTGGGCACCTGGGTTTTGTGGAGGCACGAAGGTGTGGGATAAAATCTGAGGAGGATCTCATCCGCAGGAAAGGATTGGAATGGTGTCACAAAAGCCACAAGGGCCTAGGGGAGCTTTGTGTTATGGACATCTCTGAAGAGAAGGTGGTGGGGAAAAGAGCACAGAAAGGGTCACAGTAGCCCAGTTGGGCCTAAAGAAACTACAGAATTGCAGATTTAAGCATGGGGCAAGGTCAAAGATGGCCAGTCATACCTTTAAGACTATAGCTTGGCGTACCTCCAACTCCAAGTGTACCAAAGATTTGCTGGATACTCAATGGTCAGTTTCTCAGACTCAGAGATGAGTTTATGCTAACTATAGGGAAAGTTACCTAATTGCCAATGGTGGATGGGGTGAGTGATCAGGAAGCTGGAAGGTGCTGCAGGTGGACTGGAGATGAGGGATAAGGTCCCAGTGCAGCTCAGACCCTGAGGAGGAGCACAGGCACCTGAGACTCGGAACCAATTTAAGGTTCAGCTCTGAGGAGAAAGGTTTCCTGTCAGTCAGGAAACAAGGAATATCACAAAGCACAACAAACCTCACACAAAGGATTTATTGGGAAAGACACAAGAGGGTGGCTGCCGCTACATGGGAGAGAATCAGCAAAGAACTGAGCAGTAGACAAGCCTTATGTAGGGTTTCTTGGCGGGGAGAGCTTTTCAGGGTGGCCTGGGATTGGTGGGGTTCTGTGGCCTGATGTTAGGCTTTTTTTATGACCATTAAGACTATTAGACTAGTTGGGGGGCGGGGCTCAAGGTGCTTACAGTTTTACTAAGGCTAGATTTATAACTTTCCAGAACTCCATTGATAATTATGTTAAAACTCTGAATTTTTGAAGTCTATCGTGAATCATCTTTAAGCTACATACCTCAAATGTCATCCTCAGATACTCACAACTTACCTTAAATACTCTCACAACTAACGCAAACTTTTCCGCTTAGTCACTTACCATGAGACACAGGTGAAAATTGAAACCCTTCTTTTCCATCAGTCATTTACTGTGTGACATACAGGGTTGATTACTAAGAGCAGTCACTGAAAAGCAAGTTCTTTTAAATAAAGGAGTAGTACAAGGTAAGTTTTTAGTTAGCAATAACAGCATAATAGTTTGAGTTTGTTTTTCCATTGAAGCCTCTTTTGTGAGTTGATATTTTTCATTGTGAAGGCTGTCAGCAAGACCTGTTCTGCCTTTCTCAGCAAGAGACCTAATACCTCTGGAGAGACAAAGCCTGGTTTTTACATATGAAATAGATGGGCCAGGCAACTACAGCCTTGGCTTTTCTAACCTCAGAATTTCTCCCATACTTCTTCATCTATTGAGATGATTATGTGACTTATGTCTTTGATTACATTTATATGAGGCTTAACATTTATTGATTTCTGTGATTGAACCATCCTAGCAACTGTGGAACAAAAGAAACTGAATCATAATGGATGGTCTTTTAAATGTGTTCTTGGATTTGCTTTGCAAGTATTTTATTGAGAACTGTCACCTGTTGTAATGCAGCCATTTGCATCTCTAATCTTACTAATTTCAGTCTGGTCTCTCTTCCTTTTAGTTAATTTGTCAATTTTTTTTAACCCCAACAATTGCTTACTGGTGCTATAACCTTGAGAACAGTTCTGGTGAATCTTGTAAGTTTCGTTTACTGACCTTCTGAGCTGTTTACTTTCTGAATCTCATGACAGTTTCTCTTCCCTCCAGGAAGAATATTTAAATTAGAAGAAAATTACTAACAAGAATTTGTTTATCCTGTTTTTTTTAAATTTTATTTGATTTTAGCATACTGTTTAGTTATTAAATCATTTTCAATGTCTATCAGCTCTACTTACAAAAATGCATTCTTTTCTAATTGTTTTCTTTTCTATTATATTTTTAACATTTAAAATAATTTTTAAATATAAAAAGAAATATATTTTGATCATATTCTTCCTTTTTCCAAGTTCTTCCAGATCCTCTCACCCTCCCAACTCATTCAACTTTAAATTCTTTCTCAAAAAAACAAACAAAAACCAATAAAACAACAGTCCTACCATTCCAAGAAAACAAACAAAAAACAACACTCAAAGGAAACAGAACAAAACAAACAAACAAACAAAGCACAAAACAAAATACTGACTTCTCTAGTGGCTTCACCACCCTACATTCCCACAGTGCATAGGGTTCTTCCTTTCCCAGATGCTCACTAGCATTTGTTGTCATTTATTTTCACAACAAATTTTAATTTACAATTTTTCCTATGGCTAAGGATATTGAAAACTTACTCAAATACTTATTGTCTAGTTGTATTTCTTCCTATCTATTCATTTGCACATTTATTAATTGGGTAGTTGGTAAGAGTTTTTCTTTGTGTTTATTAATGTACTTATTTATTTATATTTTGGTTTTAATAGTCTTTTTTAATTAAAAAAGATTAATATAAAATTAATTTTATAATTCAAATTTATAGTTATATTCATAAACAAAATTATACATTTATAATTTTAATAGTCTTTTTCATAAATTAATAAAAATATTAATTTATCTAATATATAGTTGGAAAAACTTTGCCCATCTTGTAGGCTGCTTTATCAGTTTGGTGATTATTTCCTTTACTGTTTGTGCCAAATCTCACCATTTCATACTGTCTTATTAGGCAGTCTTGTAATTATTTCCTGAGCCACTGGAGGTCTTTTCAGAAAGTCCTTGTCAATGGTGTATCTTTAGAACCTTTAAAAAGATCTGTTTAATTTTATGTGTGTAATTATCTTGCCTGCATGTATATATGTTTTGCACAGGAGTGCCTGGTGCCCACAGTGATCAGGGGAAGGTGTTAGATCACCTGACACGGAATTACAATTGGTTGTGAGCCACCATGTGGGTGTGAGCAACTGAACCCAGGTCCTCTGCAAGAGCTACAAGAGCTCTTAAGCATTGAGCCAGCCCTCGAGCCCTGTATTTTGAAGTGTTTTTCTCTAGCAGTTTCAGATGGATGCCAGTCTTACATTATTGTGTTTTAATCACTTTGAATTTGGTTTCTGTGAAAAGTAAGGGATGTGTATCCTGTGTTTTTTTTTTTTTTTTCTTACCTGTGGATGTGCACTTTTCCTAGCATCATCTGCTGAAGAGCTCTCTCTCCCCAGCCATGTACATCTTTGACAAATCTGTCAAAGATTAGGTGTGCTGGTTTATTTCTGGATCCTCTATTCTACCCATTGGTCCACATGTCTGCTTTAATATAATACATTCCTATTTTGGTTAGTGTGCTGTGGAGATTTCATTGTGACAGCCCCCAAGAGTCTTGGGCATTTGAATACTTGTTTCCCAATTGGTGGCTGTTCAAGCAGGACCAGAGGTATGGCTTTCCTAGAGAAACTATGTCATTGGGAGTGGACTTTAAGGATTCAAAAGACTCATGTGGTTTTTCCTTCCTTCTCTTTGCCTCCTGCTTGCAGATGGGAAACTGAGCTCTTGTCTCTTTCTGCTGCCATGCCTTCATCCTGCCATCATGAGTTTTAATGTTCTGGAAATAGAAACCCAAATAAATGTTTTTTTTTGTAAGATTCCTTGGTCATGATGTTTGCCCTTCCACCAGCAATGGAGGAGTATTACCCTTTTTCCACATCCTCTCCAACATGTATTATCACTCAAGTTTTTGATCTTGGCCATTCTGACAGGCGTGAATCTCAGAGTCGTTTTGATGTGCATTTCCCTGATGACTAAGGACAATGAGCATTTCTTTAAATGCTTCTTCACTAAACAGAGATTCCTCTGTTGAGATTTCTCTGTTTAGGTTTGTATCCTATTTTTTTTTTTTTTTTGGTTTATTTGGTTTGTTGGTGTTTTATTTCTTGAGTTATTTATATATTCTTGATACATCCCTTTGTTGGATGTAGGATTTTTTTTCCCAATCTGTAGACTACCATTTCATTCTATTAATAGTGTCTTTTGCTTTACAGAAGCTTTTCAGTTTCAAGAGGTCCCATTTATTAATTGTTGATCTTAGAGCCTGAGATGTTGATGTTCTGTTCAGGAAGTAGTCTCCTATGCCAATGAGTTCCAGGATCTTACCTACTTTCTTTTCTAGCAGATTTAGGGTATCTGGTTCTATGTTGAGGTCTTTGACCCACTTGGACTTGAGTTTTGTGAAAGGGTGATAAATATGGATCTTTTTGCATTTTTCTACTTGTAGATATCCAGTTAGACCAGCACCATTTGTTGAAGATGCTGTGTTTTTTTTTCCCCCCCATTGTATGGTTTGTCAAGAATCAGGTATGCATAGGTGTTTGGTTTTATTTCTGGGTCTTTGATTCTATTCCATTGATCATCCAGCTATTTCTATGCCAATACATGATAATCTTAAATAAGACCAAAAAGGCTTTTGACAGAGTTGAACATTACTTCATGACAAAAAATCTCAAAGAAACTAGGTATAGAAGGAGCAAATCATGACATAAGTAAAGGCTATGTGAAACAAGCTTATAGTTGAAAGCACGCTAAATGTAGAAAAATAAAAGCATTTGCTCTCAAATCAGGAGAGTGGCTTCCAAATATCTGCTCTTAAACAATATAGTACCCAAAGTCTTATCCACATTAGTATGAGAAGAGAAAAAAATTGAATTAAAGGGCTTGAAATAGAAAGAAAAAATAAAAATTGTCCCTATTTTCCCATTTGGTAAAATCCTATACGTAAGACCTCATAGAGTTAACCAGAAAATTATTCGATCTGAGAAGTACTTTCATCAAAATACCAGTTTACAAAATCACCATACAAAAAACCAGTAGTGTTTCTACATAGAAGTAATGTTCTTGCTAAGAAAGAGCTGTTCTATTCTTATGTTCACCTAATTTTTTTTTATTTATTCTCTTTAAACAGTCTTTGACTGGAATACTTCAATTTTAAGTTTATTTTGATATTTTGTTTTTGTTTTTTTGCATTAACACTTACCATTATTTTTCTTTAACTATTCTTTAGCACTAATCTAAATCTAAAAATGAGTGTTGGTCTATAAAATGTTCATTTTTATTATTTGCACTATAATTATTGTGGTGGTATTATTTAACTTGCTGTCAGAAATAATAAGACACAGACATCTGTTAGATATTGTAATTGCCTTATTTACCTTGAGCTGGGCAGATATCTTACCCATACTATCTCAATAAACCCACCATCCATCTCCCAGCCCCAATCCAGATCCAGTGCTATCCGCCTTAACCGTTTTTATCTGGGCAACCTTCTATTCATAATTTTATAAATACTTGTTTGTATTTGGTGTTTTTTCCATCCATGCCATCCTCAGGGTCCTTCCTCCCAACCCAGTGTATTCTACACTCTAACCCATAGTGGTGTCCTCCTTCATCTGCTCTTCCCATCTGTCTGTTTCCCATGATTTTCTTGAACTCAAAGCCTGGGAACCTTAGCTATACCTTCCCATTCTGCTCTACCCAGGTATAGGCCATTTAATCAGCCAATCAGGTAGGTTTACACAACACAACTAGAATTGGTGTACCCAGGCAGGAACCTGATGTTGAGGGCCAGTAGCACATATCAGAATAATCACCAGCAGCACTGTTCTCATATTTTTGTAGATTCTTAGCTCATTTCTTTTGAGACTTTTGTTTCCTCCTTATTTTAATAAAAACTCAACATACATTTAAGGCTTTATATTACTCCTAAGGTAACATTTTCTATGCATAATTTTTAATGCTTATTTTTTATTATGTTCATGTAAAAGTGTTTTTTAATTTGTATACATAGATTGAGTTATTTTAGGAACAATTTTAACATAATTTTCGAGGAGTTTCTTTTAAGTTACTTTTGTGTTAATTTTTCAATCCAATTAACTTTTCTTGAGAACCATGATGTCTATGATTTGACTTGACATTTGATTTTTAGTGGGATTTCATTCTCATAGAATTGACATTTGATTTTTAGTGGGTTTTCATTCTCATAGAATTCCATGTTTAAAGTAACATTGGCTTCTGCACTCATATATTGGTTCAACTCTGTGAGTTGTTCATATGACCTGCAACTCACTGTCTTTTTATGAATTATGAGTTACTGAAGTATTAGTTTAAACTTTATTATAGTAAATTGTGTGTTTTACTCATTCTCTTCAGTGTTTCTTTACATTGAGGCTGCACACTTAGATGCTTACACATCTTAAATCATCATGTGTTCCTGCTGAAATGAATAACTACAATAATTGAGTCATTTAATAGTGACTTGTTAAGAATAGATTTTTTTCTACATTCTATTCTTTAGTTCCATTTGTATATTATTTATAAGCATATGACTGTATGTAGAGTATGTATAATATTAACATATATGTACATATTTATGGATAACAAATAGAAGAATGATACACATTAATTGTAAATACTAAAATTTTCTGGCTGGGAGGAACTAGGGTAAGGATAAGGGCTGAATATGATCAAATATATTCTATGAAATTCTCAAATAATTACAAAATATTTTTGAAAGCTATATAGTTAAGATTTTAAACATTCAAACTGAAACCTTTTTGTTTTATAACTGTGGAGATAAGTCACTCAAAATATATATTGGATTTTATTATGTTTAAATACATAATTCACCATCTAATCTTATAATTTTTCTTTGTTTTTTCTTATCTTATTTCATTTTGAATTAAAAAATTCTTCTGTGTGTGTGTGTGTGTGTGTGTGTGTGTGTGTGGTGCCTGTGTGTAAATGGATGTGTGAACCTGTACACACACACAGGCCTGACAAAGACATCCAGCTGCCCTACCCCATCACTGTCTACCTTATTACTCTGAGATAGGATGCCACTGAATGTGAAACCCGGCCAGCACCAGGAAGACCGGGTGGCCCTCTGTCTCTGCCACGCAGTACTGGGAGGGCAGGTGTGCCTGCCTTTCCCTGGCTGTGGTGGTGGGGATCTACACTCAGCTACTCCTGCTTACTCGCTGGGCCTTATCCCAGCTCCATGAACACAGAAACTCTTTTTCTTTGGTCAGTACTTCCATTTTGTTATTTTTGTTTTTATGGTTACCCTAGAAATTTTCATCTGTAGTCTGTTTGTATAATTAATCAGTGTCTCCACTGTTACTCCAAACAATACAATGTTGGGCTGCTTTAAATGAGCTTACCTCTCCTGATACCTAGTTTATTCATTTTTATAAACAGCAAAGCTTATTGCACCAGAGTGAGCTTCTCCTAGACCTTGTGTCTGGTGAAGTCTTACGCTTTGTTTCATAGATAGTGACATCTTTTTTGTTGTCATTATATCCAAACACCTTTATTTGAAATGTTGTTACCATTAGATTAATAGTTAAATTACATTAATGATTTTTTTGGAAACTAAAGCATAATTATATCATTTTCCCCCTTCCTTTTCCCAACCCTTTCTATGTGCACCTCCTTGCTCTCTTTATATATTCCTAAATATAACCTGTTAGTGTCTGTAACATGTAAATATAACCTGCTCAGTGTCTATCTTATTTGTATCTATATGATTCCAAGATTGACCATTTGGTATTAGATAACCCACTTAAGGGGCTCTTCCCTGATGAAGACTTTTTCTCCCACTCTCACTATTTCTTAGTTGCCTATCAGAGGTTAAAGGTCAGTCCCTATTGCTGAAAGCACCATGTCCTTTGGACACAAGATCCAGAATATTTGACCTGAAAATCTCCTAAGAATAAAGGTTAATGGTAACATAAGTTTCCATGCAAGCTTCCGAGGGAGGAAATGAACCAGTGTTCCTATTCAGCTACAATACTCATGAACACAACAGTGACCAGCGTGGCATGATGGCCCTACGTGTGCAGTAGCGGTACACACATGCTGTCAAGAATTGACAGCTGTCTTGAGATCTGCTTAACAGATCTTACATCTGGTACCAGAAACCTAGCATAGCCAGGGCTGCTGACATCATGGATCTTGGAGGAGAGCCTACACCTGCCACTTTACTAAACCAGTCCAGTCCCTAACTGCATTCTAAATATTTATCCTTCTACCCATAGGTAAGTGTAGGTCTCAGCACTCATTAAAGAAACATTCTGTTAACAGATGGAGACCATTACAGAAAGCCACAGCATTTTAAAAAACAAAGAACAAGCAACAATGTGTTGTTCAACAACTGATACATCTACAACATGACTCTTCTGCACCTAAGACTCAGGGATCACAGTTGAAGGGGCAGGATGGGGCATAAAAATTTGTGAGAGCCAGAGGAACAGGAAGTTTACTGTGATATTGTACTCCCTAGAAATGTCAGAGAAGCTATGACCATTAAGTCTCATCAAAATGGTTGCCTAAGCAAAACCTGAACAAGGACTACACCAACAGATATGCTAATACCGAGGGGGCATATCTCATGGGGCCTCAACACCAGACACAGAGCTGCAGGCTTTATTTAGTGTTCTGAGTGTTTTCTATCGTGTATGCAGTGGTGAATTTTATTTACTGATTCTAACAAGATTTTATTTTAATTCAGAAATATGAGAGGATATCCTTTTCAGCTCTTGAACATTGCAGCTCTGTTACCTCTCCACTTCTTTCTTGTAGTTAGTTCACTGTCCTCCATCATCTTCCTGTTCTACAGATTTAGCAACTTCTTCAAAACTGTCTTCATACGTACATTACTTGCTGTTTAGTGCATATAACAAAGTATTCATTTCATTTATTATATTTTTACCACAAGATTTTATGCTAACTTTTTACCTAATCTCCCTGCTCAATTTTGATACTTATTTATTAGACATAGGTTAGGAATGCCTTAATTTTGCTAAACAATGCTATATCTGACAGAGGGCTAATATCCAGAATACATAAAGAATTAAAGAAGTTAAAAAGCAACAAATCAAGCAATCCAATTAAAAAATGGGGTACGGAGCTAAACAGAGAATTCTCTGTAGAGGAATATAGAATGGCAGAGAAACACTTAAAGAAATGCTTAATGTCCTTAGCCATCAGGGAGATGCAAATCAAAACAACCCAGAGATTTCACCTTACACCCATCAGAATGGCTAAGATAAAAAACTCAAATGACAACACATACTGGAGAGGTTGTGGAGAAAGGGGAACCCTCCTCCATTGCTGATGGGAATGTAAACTTGTACAACCACTTTGGAAATCAATCTGGCGCTTTCTCAGACAATTAGGAACAGTTCTTTCTCAAGATCCAGCTATACTATTCCTAGGCATATACCCAAAAGATGCTCAAGTACACAAGGACATTTGCTCAACCATGTTCATAGCAGCTTTATTTATAATATCCAGAAGCTGGAAACAACCCAGATGTCTCTCAACAGAGGAATGGATACAGAAATTGTGGAACACAGTGGAACACTACTCAGTATTTTATTGTCTATAACCATTATTTCTTGACTTGCAATATTTTGGGGTCAGATGGTATTGTTTCTTTTTATGGTCTCTCACTTATTTTAGAAAAGTGTTCCCTCTCATGCTTAACTCCTGTCCTATAAAGGATGGCACATTCCTTGGAGTTTACCTGTGGTGCTTTCAGAATACTTTTAACTGAAATTTTAACCTTGTTTTTTTTTGTTTGTTTGTTTTGAGTAGTGTGTGTGTGTGTGTGTGTGTGTGTGTGTGTAAGGTTACTTCTAGTGCCAAGCTCATATCCATGCCCTGCTACATGTCATTGCTATCATTTGAAAATGGCCTTTTCACTTATGTAGCTAGGTCTGTTAGTTTTCCATAGCCTCCCACAACCAGGTCTTCAGTGTTCACTTTTCTTTTAGTTGTTTTTGGCAGGGTTTGTTTTCTAGCTTTCTTTTCATTGTGAACTTTCTGTTCCAGCCCCTAGAGTTCCCCAAAGGAAGAAGTTGCTGTATCCAATTGCCCTGCTGATTGAGATGGCCTTGGGCTCATCTATTGTTTTGCAGAGCTCTAGAGAACCGGATATTGGTAGATTTCTTCCAAATGTGTTTCAGCCTCCTGCGAATACCTCTTATTTTTTATTTAGTCATTTTATCATTGTTTTAAAATCCCATGCTTGTATTTATTTTTCCATGGGGAACAAAAGCCATTTATCTAATTTTAGTCATAATTTTCTTTCTTTCTTTTACAACATTAATTCTTCATTTTGACAACAAACAGAACCTTCCTAAGGATGGTAGATCTTTGTAACCTTCTATGAAGAAAATCCTTTCCAGAATGTAAGATGACAGAGGCCATTTTCATCGCAGTCTTCAGACTCTGGCTTAGGATAAGCACTCCCACATCTATAGCAGTTAGAGTCATTCACAGAGGCAATGTGTCTGCCAAAAAGCACTGTCCTCCAGAATATACTGCACCTTTACAAATAAGCAATTTAAAAATACTTTGTGCACTTATATAATATTGTTCACACCTAAATGATGTGTGGTATACACTTCAACTATCCACCTTGCTCTCAGTTCTGTGCATCCTAAGTACTGACATATTGCTGAGGGTAGGTTTTGGCATCTGGAATTATGTTTCTGATTTTTCAGCTCCAGGTTGCTCATATGAACTGTAATGAATATTTTCTACAGTCACCCTGTTTTAAAAAGTATACTTTTACCTCAAAAATTCATTGTGATGAAACACTCTGATGGACAAACCAACCCCATGATCTCCCTGAGTTGGGGAGCTTGCTTTGAGGAACTTGAGCTGGGATGTGGCTGAGAAATCAGGTTTAAGAAAGCAGACTAGAAATCCTCTCCATCCCTTTTACTGATCTAGCCTTTGACATAGGAAGTGTAGGATGCTCTTTGCAACACCACTCAGGGCCTACTTCCTCTGCCCTCTCTGTCCTATGGCTCTACACGGCATTTAATTCAGAACACATCAGATCCAAAGAATAAGAGAACAATCAAGGAGGATTCCTGAAATGTTCATCCCTAAAACACAAACACGCACGCACGCACGCACACACACACACACACCTGCACATGCTGCTGTGTCTACATACATACAAATACGCACTCACATCTGCCAGCACATGCATACTTCCATGTGAACCTACAGCCACCTGAGTCTGCATACATATAAATATGAAAATGATGCCTTTCCCTTGGGCTCTTGTTGAACATGATGCGTTTCAGAACAGCATGAATGTGTATGAGGTTTCTATGGTTGTACATACATAAAGGATGTACTGTGTGGTGTGTGCAGGTGCTATGTACCATTGTGTTATGTGTCCGATGTATAGATGTGTGGTGTGGCATATGCATATGTCTGTGTGGTATGTGTGTCTGACATACAAATGTGATATGCATATACATGAGGAATGTGTACTGTGTATATGTGTGTGTGTGTGTATACTAGGATAGAATGTGTGCTTAGGGTACATGTATTATACATGTATGGCATGTGTCAGTATCTCCATGTATGTGATAGTATGCATATATGTGTGATAATTGTGTATATGGCATGTGTGTATATATGTCTGTGATGTGTGTGTCAGGTCTATGTATACGGGGTGCGTGTGTAGGTGTGGTATAAAAAGTGTGGCATGTTTACTTGGTGGTGTATGAATACAAGACATGTGGTGTAAGGTATACGTTATGTATGATACATGTGATATCTGTGTGTGTATATGGAACATTTGGTATATATGTGGTTTGTATGATACGTATGTGACGGTATTGGGGTATGACCACGTGTGTGATAAGTACGCGCTGTTATGGTCTATAAGTGTGTGTGGTATGTGAGTGGGAACGTGTGGCATATGTGTGGTGTTGGTCTATGTGTGGTCAGGTATATACGTGCTATTCCCTGGGGACATCCTGCTCCCATTCCTTGCTCCACTGTCGTCTCTGACCTCCTATACTGTGGAACTTCTTGCTTTCTCTCTCATTTTTCCTGTCAGACATGGACATGAAAATCACTGCCCAGAGTGCTATGGAGAATCTTGGCCACTGAGAAACTAGTGGGGAAAGGGCTCATACACTGGCCCTAGCATTCAGCAGCATTACAAATTGGTTTGTGAAGCCCTCTCCTTCAAAAATATTACATGATTTACTGTAACAGCTTCATCGTACAGATAAGGTGCTTAGCTTCTAGAAATTGTAGCATATTTGGTATAACTTCTCCAACTTCTTGGTTAAAAGGATAATAACTTACCTTAGATAAACATCTACTTGAACTGTACTTGCATTTCAGTAATGAAGAAACGATTATTGTTTGAGCCTTCAACTATGATGGATTGAATTTGGCAAAGCTTGATAATATACACACCAAATGCGCTGAGGTAAAATTGCTTCCAAGTTGATAAACTGAAACAAATGAATTTAAACTTGAACTGAACTTTAACAAAAGCCATTCATCTCATTTTGCTCATAATTTACTTTTTAAAAGGACAGAATAGACATCATCATATTCTAGATGGTGGCAGGCAGTGCCATTTCTGTTCACAAGGTCAACAAGCTTTCGTTTATTCATGAAGCTTCCCTGCTCCCACATGCAGCAGGACGGATTAAGTTTCACTTGGAGAAACAAAAATATAAAACGTGAACTTAAATCTATCAGTTAGCATTTATGGTTGACTCTACACGTCACTCAAAAACTAAATTTGACAGTACTGACGTGTTCAGTGTGGAGGATCTTTCGGTAAGGAACAGTAGAATTAAACAATGTTCTAAGGGTTTGGTCTAAGATAAAAATATAAACTGTTTTCAGTGTATTTCACACACATAGGCAAGTAAAATTGCAAAACCATGAGATTACCTTTTAATTTTCAGACTTTAAAGCATAACCTAAGGTCTGGAATTTTAGATTTAAAATAATTAATTAAAAACAATTACATCATTTACCTTCTTCCTTTCCTCTCACCAGCCCTTCCCATGTTTCCTCTCTTCACCTTGCAACAACAACCTCCACTTCCTTTAAGATTAATGTCCTCTTTGCCTTTATAAAACATATACAAACACAAAAGTACAACATACTGAGTTTTTTTAGTGTTGCTTGTGTGTCTTTTCTGGGATGACCACCTGGTATTTGATAACCAGATGGGGATTCATCTCTGGAAAGACAAAAGGTTCAGGTCTTATTTAAGCAGCCATGTTGTTGAGGCATTTTGTACAGCATAGCTGTCTTTTCTAGGAGACACAATCTTGCAGTAAACATTCTAGTCTTTCAGCTATTCCAGGGTTTCTATCCTCTCTTCCATGATGTTCTCTGAACTTTAGGTTCAGGAATTGTGTTTTACCTTCATGATTAGTTGTTCTCTGCAACTAAAACACTTATAATTTTCCATAATGGTTTCTGTTTGCTGCAAAGAAAATGTTCTTTGATGAGGGATGAAAGAGAGATACACTTATCTGTGGGTATAAGGATAAATACTTAGAATTCTGTTAAGAATTCTGTGATTCTGCAAAGTGGCAATAGTAGGTTTCTTGTACTAGCCGTGACCTTGCTAGTCCTAGGGTTTCCAGTACAAGTCATGATTTCCATTCTGTTGAGCAGACCTCAGTTCAGTCAGCTGTTGGTTACCAAGATAAGTATCATTATTGAACCTTTAGGGATATCTTACCATGCTGGCCTTTGTTGTGGCTCAAAGGCATCAGAGGTGGGTGGGACTGTTTGTTGTTTCCCTCCCTTGGCAGCTTGCTTAGTACCTTCTGATACTATGGAAACTAGACCTTAGGAAGGAAGCTTTTAGGTCAGATCTAGCTAAAGATTCTCCTAGTCCTGTGTCCAAAGTGCAGTGTCTTCAGCAATATTGACTTACTCTCAGCCCAGGGCAACAATAGCCTTTCTTGTTTGGGGAGTTCCTTGGACTCCTGTGACCAACATATCAAAAGCAGGTT
The DNA here is from genome assembly GCF_907164565.1 of Psammomys obesus. Classification (NCBI taxonomy): domain Eukaryota; kingdom Metazoa; phylum Chordata; class Mammalia; order Rodentia; family Muridae; genus Psammomys; species Psammomys obesus. The sequence goes on along the minus strand of NW_026587216.1, from coordinate 31,727,135 downwards.
TCCGTGCCTGGTGTGGGGTTTTGTTGGTGGTGTTTTGCTTTTTTGTTGCTATTAAATGAACACTGTCAGACCAAGTGACACAATTCTGTTGATACAGAGGGAGAGGAATGGGGAGGGAGAGTGGGAGAGGGAGAGAGAAAGAGAGAAAGAGAAAGAGAGAGAGAGGGAGGGTGGGTTTTCTAAAGGAATGGAACTGTTATTTCCCACTCCTTTCTTCTTCTTCCTACAGATCCCCTTCTGTGTTTCTCTTTTCCACCTTTATATCACCAGCATCCTGCTACTCTCCTCTCAGCTCCCCTCCATGTTCCCTGTTTACTCTTCTGATTTCTGAAATTACTCCATATTAACTGAAGCTTTGAAGCTAGGAACTACAGATGAGAGACAACATGACAATTTGTCTTCTGGGTCTGAGTCACCTCACTTACTCTAACATTTCCTAATTAATCCATTTACTTGAAAAATTCACGCTTCATTTTTCTTTACAGCTGGCTAGTATTCTGTTGTGTATATGTATCATGTGTTCGTTACCCATTCATGTTTTGGTGATTATTTAGGATGTTTCCATTCCTAGTTATTGTGTATAGAGAGGCAATGAACAAGGCCAAGCAAGTATCTATGGAGGAGGACGCTGAGTTACTTGAGCATATTCCAAGGATGGCATGTGGTATAGCTGGGTCATATGGTAGATTTATTTTTCAGCTTTTTGAGGCTTCTCCATACTTGTTCCCAGAGTGGTTGAACCAGTTTAAGTTCCTACCAACAGTAAATGAGGGGTCATTTTTCCTTACTTCCTCACCAGTATTTATTGTCAGTTGTTTTGTTGGGCTTAGCCATTTTGACTTGGGTGAACTCTGAAAGTTTTTTTTTATTTTGCATTTCCATAGTTGCTAAAGATGATGAACACTTTTGAAGTATCTCTTAGCATTTTGATTTTTCTATTGAGAATTCTCTATTCAGATCCAGAGCCCAAATCAGGTTATTTGTTTTCTTGGCTCTTTAGTTTTTAATCTTTATATATTCTTGGTATTAATCCTCTGTCAGCTGTATAGCTGCCAAAGATTACTTCCCTCTCTGGATGTCTTTTTCACTTGATTTTTTTTTTTTTTTTGGCTGTACACAAGCTTTTTAGGTTTATGACATGCCACTTGTCAGTTCGTGGCCTTAATTCCTGGACAAATGGAATCCTTATTCATGAAGTTCTTGTCTACACCTATATCTTGTAACATACAGCCTATATAGTCTAGCTCTTGTAGTGTTTTGGGTTTTAAATTGAGGTCTTTGATATATTAAGAGTTTTGTTTTGTTTTTGTTTTTGTTTTTGTTTTTGTTTTTTTTGTGCAAAGTGATGGATGGGCCTAATTTTATTCTTCTTTATGTGAACACTCAGGTTGCTCAGCACTGTTGGTTGAAGGTGGTGCATTTTCTCAGTGTATGTTTGTGGCCTCTTTCTTGTATATCAGATAGTTGGAGTTACATGTGCTCAAGTTTCTGTCTTCTGTTTTGTTTCCTTGGTTTATGTGCCTGTTTTTTTGCCAATACCATACTGTTCTTATTACTATAGATTTATAATATATCTGTTAATCTACAATGGCAATCCCTATAGCATTGTTCTTTTTGCTTAGAATTAGTTAGGTTAACTGGAGGAGGGGGCATTTTTTGCTCCGTATTAATTTCAGGATGGCCTTTCTGTAAAGAACTTGTTGTTATTTTGACTGAACTTACATTAAATCTGTAAATTGCCTTTGGGAGGATAGTCGTTTTCACAATATTAATTCTACCTGTTCATGAATACGTGAGATCTTTCAATTTTCTAATATTTTCACTGTAATCTCACTCTTCAGAAATTTGATATTTTCATCAAATTTCTAAGGAGAGGTCTTTCATCTCCTTAAGCTTATTCCAACATTTTATTGCCTTTAAGGTGGCTGTAAATGGTCATATGTTCATGATTACTTTCTCAGCATATTTGCTATTGGTATATAGAAAGCATACCGATTTTTCTAACTTGATGTTTTTCAACCTGTCACTTGATCATTTCTGTCACTTGATCATGTTTTCTGGTAGAATATTTGATATCTCTTGTGTAAAACATCACGTCACCTGCAAATCTGGAGAATTTGACTTTTTTTTCTTACTTGTATCCCTTTAATTTCCTTCTCTTGCTTCCATCTAGTGCTTCAAAAACCATATTGAAAAGGAGTCAGACTACACTTGTCTTCTGTAGTACAGTGTGTTTTCATCATATTCATCCCTCTCCCAACTTTTCCCAGATCCACCCCAATTCCCTATCCACCCAACATTGTGTTCCTCCCTTTTTGTTATTGTTGTTGTGTGGTCTAGGATGTATGGTCTTAGACTATTGGAGCATGGCGGACCTTTAGGGGGCTATGCTTTTAAAGAAAACCAACTCACTCTCTGATTAGCTATTAATTGCCAATAGCTCCTCAGTAGGGGTACTCAACTCTCCTACACATGACTACATGATGAGATTTGATCTGACCTCAGCATAAACAAGCCTGATGCATATTGTCACAACTGCTCTGAGTTCATATGTTCTGCTTCCACGATGTGTTCAGAATACACTGGTTTTACACTCTTTTCACTTCCTTACTGCAATGACTCTCAAGCCTTGGGAGGAGAGAATGTGAAATAGGTGTCTCATTATGGTGAGCATTCAGAATTATTTTATTTTCTGTATCTTGGTCTGTTTACATTTCCCAGATAACTGAGATGTTAATCATCATCTTCTGCAAAAAGAAGGAAGTTTCTCTAGTGAGGATTGAGGAATCATTAGCTATTAGTCATTACGGGTCAGTTTAATACTATATCTGTTTACCAGAATAATAGTAGAATAGTTTTTCCCCTTAAAGCCCATGACCTGTCTAGCCACAGATTGGTTTGTGGCTAGCCCTGAATTTTCTATTTGTTAGCCTATGATAACTAGAAGGGTCATAATTGCCACATTGTAGCATAACTCTTGTCTACCTACCTCTAGCCTCAACAGTAGTAGGTAGATTTCCTTTTGACTTTTTAGAAAAGGTTTTAGTATTATTTTATCCTTTCCTTCCCTATCCTTGCCTTCTCATCTCCCATATGAACTTAACCCTTCCTGTTTTCTTAGTCCCCTTTAAGCCTCTGAACGCCTCTGTTATATCTCCCCTCTCTTGAAAGCACGTGGCATGGCCTCTTATTAACTTCCTGTTAATAATAACTTCCTGTTAATGTTGAGATTATTGACCCATTTAGAGGCTAGATTTACAGAGTAAGATATGGCTACAGTTTCATTCTTCTACATGTACCTATTCAGTTTGATCAGTACCATTTGTACTGTCTTTTTCTCCAATGTGTTATTGGCATCTGTATCAAAAATCAGGTGACTCTAGGCTATTACCTACATATCAGTCCTCAATTCTATTCCATTGGTCAATGTATCTGTTTTTATTACCATACCATGCTGCCTTCATTATTATAGATCTGTAGTATAACTTACAATCTGTGGTGATACCAGAAGATCTGGACCTTTTATAATTACCACATATTTGTATATGTATTTATATTTATAAATGTAGTGGTTTCTTAAAAATTGATTATGATTAAGATGGTGTAAAGAGCTGTGATGGTAATTGAATCTTGAGCCTCACAGTATTCTGCCACTAAGCTACAACCCTGAAAATCTGTTTTCTACATGAATTTTAATCATAAGTTTTTTCTTTTTTCTATTATTATTATTTTTATTTATTTATTATTTATTCAATATATATCCTAATTGAAGCCCCCTCCCTCAACTCCTCCCAGTCTCACCTCCTTCCCTGTTACCCACTCCCCATCACCTTCCTTTAGTTTGCTGAAAGGGGGAGTTCTCCTCCTCTGCCATCTGCTCTTAGCTTATCAAGTCTCATCAGTACTGCCTGTATCCTCTTCATCTGTGGCCTGGCAAGGCTGCATCGCCAGGGGCAAGAGATCAAAGAGCAGGCAAAGAGACCAACAAAGCTAAGAAATCTGATCGCAGGGGGTCCTGCAGAGACTGATGCACCAACCAAGGACCATGCGTGGAGAGGACCTGGACACCCTGCTCAGATGTAGCTGACAGGAGGCTCAGTCTCCATGTGGGTTCCTGAGTAAGGGGAGCAGGGACTGCTTGTGTCATGAACCACCACTGTGAGCATGGAAACAGGTCACTTTATACATACTCAGCTAAGGATTAAAGAAAACAGAACAAACAATCTCCCTTTCACTTACTTGTTAATATTATTGGAAGGAATTTATTTTTTGAAAGAAGAAAAATAATTTGTGATTGAAACATCATACAACTTGTCTTTCTGCTTCTGTTATAACTCATTAATTATTCATTAGTGAATTTTACTTGAGAACTGGTTTCTAGGAAAGGAACCTACTTTATAGGCAATAGAAAAAGTATTTTATGTATAAATTACTATGTTACATGCTCACATTTCTTGTACTTAGCACACGTATATGCATATACAAACATTGTATCATATCTATATTTTAGACTAATGATTTTTCTGCGCTTTCTTCTAAAGGAATGCTATATACACCATAAATATAGATAGTTGCATTGGATGAAACTGGGTCATACTTAGTATTTGTACTTGGTATACTTTTGTTCCTTTTGTTGTCTTCTTTTTTTAATAGGTGATATACCTATTTTCAGCCTTGAGAAAGGATGTCAAACTGTCAGGTTTAAAACAAGACCCATTTCTATAAAGATCTTGGCAGTAGAGAAAATATATAGCTATGTCATGATTTTGGGACTCACTTAAGGCAGGAGTATCAAATGGTCATGACCTGCCCAACTCATATGCAGCATTGTGGAGTGAAATTTATGAGGAATGTAATATTCACATTAGGACCATAATGAATTGCCTTTTTAGTCCACGCACTGTATGCATGTGCAACGTTCTCTGGGCTTAATTAGTGTGCTTGATGAGTGTTTATTTTCTGATGTCCATGCTGATTGCTCATTGTCCACACACTGACGCTGGAAACAAGATCAATCTGTAAAGTAGTAGCTCGTCATCTAACTAGAGGTTCCAAGTGCAAACAGACCAACGTATGTAAAATTAAGTTAGTTATAACAGAGCCCGTGTCGTCTGAGCAGCCAGTGTCACATGATAAATAGTGGTCCTTTGTCTTAAGAATAAAGGGCTTTGGTGACAGATTCTTAATCCCTTTAATCTTAAAAATACAAATGCACACGATTAGTTGAACTGTGGTACTTATACATAAGAAATTATGAAACATTTTAATTAAGTCATTCTCTTGTGCTCTAGAAACATAACTCATTATACTATATGGCCTTTGGGGAATGTCAAGTGGAAAAATATTTTCATTGAAATCCTATGGTTTACAAGTGTTTTGAACCTTTTTTTTTTTTTTTTTTACTTTTTGAATTACATTTTTAAGTTAAAACAGTTTTTAAATTTTAATGTTTTGATCATCTTTTCCCCTTGCCCAAGTCTTCCAGAGCCTCTCTACCACATACCTACCACTTCAGAAAGATCTAAAAGAACTTTAAGCCCTTTCTCAAAAGTAAAAAAACAAAACAAAACAGAATTCCCAAAATCAAGAAAGTAAAATAAAACCCCAAAAGAGAAAAACAAAACAAAACTCCACCAAGCTAAATAAGAGCGCACACACACACATACATACACACACACACACACACACACACACACACACACACACACACACACACAAAAAAACTGTTGAGTCCATTGTATGTTGTTCAATTACTCCTGAACATGAGACCCTCCCTGGAGTCCTTGTTATACTCATTGGAGAAAACATTTTTCCTCTCCCACCAGTCATTAACCTTTGCTCTATTGGCTAGTTTTTCATTCATTCATTCACTCACTTATTCATTCATTTTTTAAATATGACAAGATAAAATGTAATAAGATAAAACAAAAACTATCACATTGAAGTGGGACAACACAAAGCAACAGAAGAAAATGTTTCCAAGAGAAGGCAAAAATCAGAGACCAACTAGTTCACATACTTGGAATCCCACAAAAATATTTCACTGGCAACCATAATATATATGCAAAGAACTGATGCAGAGCCTTGCAGGCACTGTGCGTGCTGTTTCAGTCTCTGAGTTCAAATGAGCTTTGCTCATGTTGATTTATAGGGCCTCGTTTTCTTCATGTCCTCTGTCTACTCTGCTTCTTACGCTCTTTCTGCCTCCTCTTCCAAAGGGTTCCCTGAGCTCTGAAGGGAGGGATTTGATGGAGACATTATGGCTTAGTGTTCCAAGGTCTCTCAATCTGTGTTGAGATTGTGTTTGTCTGGTTGTATGTGTTTGTATTTGTTCCCAGCTACTTCAGAAGGAAGCTTCCCTGATGATAGCTGAATAAGTCATTGGTCTATGAGTCTAGCAATCAGAAGGATACATTTTATTATTTACCTTATTTTTTCTTGTTTTAAAACCAGTATTATTCAGCTTTATCCTAATTCCCTGGGATATCTAGGCTCTGGGTTTTGATCCTCCCCCATCAGTGTTGGGTATGGGTTCTGTCTCATGGGGTGGGCCTTATCTCAAATAAGATATTGGTTTGTTATTCCAACAAACTTTGTGCCACCGTTACCATAGCATATCTTGCAGGGAAGATAGCATTGTAGATCAAAGGGTTTGTGGCTAAATTGGTGTTTACGTTACTCTTTTGATAGTGTGCAGAATACTTTTCTGTATCAAAGACCATGAGATTTAGGGGTGAAGGCTCTATGTAGGCACCAACTCAATATCCTTGTTCAGTGAGTTGTTTAGGTATTGTTCTGGGCAGTGGGGCCTCGCTGTCGGTTTGTGGAGAGCAACCTGTAGTCTTGGCAACAGCCTTGGTTGTTTGATGTCATGAGACCAAAGAAAGAGAGGCAAACAAATCTCAACAGACTGTAATTTATTAGGTGAACTTTTCTTGGAAGACTAGGCCAAGATGGAAACACAGTCCAGGTAAGAATGAGCTGTGCAATTTTGGTCTATAAGAATGGCACTTTTAGGGAAGACAAAAATGGCTTCCTCTTGCCTGGAATGTAGCCAGATCATCTTAAGCTAGTGTTAAAGAGTCAGACGCATTTCTGGAGCTAGGGTCTGGTATGAAATTCTGCGTATAATGTTCCCTCACATGACTTTTGCAAGATCTGGTTTCTGCAAAACTTCAGACATTATGGTTTTTGTGAGCTTTACAGAGAAAGAGTTGGGAAATCAGTATTAAATGGTGCTGCTGAAGATTGAACAGTGAAGCCTCAGTGAGAAATGAGAAACACTTGGTTGGGTTGCTGGATGACCAGTGGAATACTAGAATAAGTTCGAGGTGACCCTGGTATACAAAATGAGTTCAAGATAGTCAAGGGTACACAAAGAAACCCGGTCTCAACACACCCTCCCCAAGAAAGAAAGGAAAGAAGGAAAGAAAAAAAGGAAAGGGCCTTTTCTGCATTGATGTCATTGCCTGAGCATACTTGGAGATGCATATACTTGGAGATTTCATATGCTTGATGCTGTCATGTTTCCGAGGCTCTTTTCTGATATAAAAAGTTAATCAGAACATTATTGAGCTGTCTTCCCATAATTCAGTACTACAGTTGGGTCAGCTTTTGATCAGTTACAGAATTGAGATATCATTGTCACAATTGTTGGCATGGTCATAGCCTCAAAGAGAAGTTCTTTCTGTTTTAGAGATCAACCCTCAGCTCAAACTTTATATGTGTACAGTAAAAAAGTCTTTCTCTTTTTGGGGGTATGTATGAAGTTTTTACTAAACCTATACAAGGTATAAAACTTAATTATATGTGTATATATACATATATGTCATATAGTTAATTTTTGCTTTTTTAATAGTGTGTGTCTGTGTATGCACACGTGTGTGTGTGTTTGTATGTGTACAGATATGTGCTGTTCATAGCAAACATGTGAAAACATTCATGAGTTGGTTCTTGCCTTCCACATTGTTGAGGTAGAGTCTCTTGAGCAGTACAATTCAGGCTAGTTGGCCCTTGAGCTGCTAACTCTTCTGTCTCTACCTCTCTTCTCACAGGAGGCGTGTTGGGCTTTTGTTGTTGTTGCTGTTTTCACGTTGGTCCTGGGAATTAAATGCAGGTTGTCTGGCTTGCAGGAAGAGCACTTTCCATACTGAGGCCATCTTTCCAGCCTCACATTGTTAACCACTTTTAAATTTCCAGTTTTATAGGATGAAAATATTTTGAAGATCAAGCTTAGCATTGTGGCTTCATCTTACAATATTTATCGTAGATTTATAATTTTCTTAGACTGAAGATCTTAAGGATTCTACTCACACACACACATACACACACAGGGTGTGTGTGTGTAAGATTTTCTTCTATAAGGATGATCTCCACAGCACCATTTACCATGAAGAACCCTGGAAAGTGCCGTGGATAGTGATCCTGTGTATAGATCATTTTATGGAACAAATGTAATGAGTCTAAATTTATTGATTCCTTTTACTGAAACAGCATTTAAAAAGAGTTCAGCTAATTAAAAAAAAAAAACACTTGTGCTATGATGTTAAGTCAAATTTTAATTTGTAAATATGTCCTAATTTATACAAAGTTGTACATATGCAACATGATAATTATAGTATAAAATACAACACAATCATTTTCCCACATAGGAGAGTCTGAGAAAATAAAACAAATTGCTGATGTTTACATTCTTTGTTTTCCAAATTTTCTCTAGACATACATTACATCATCATCATCATCATCATCATCATCATCATCATCATCATCATCA
>NW_026587216.1:31656927-31718352 GCF_907164565.1 Psammomys obesus | reverse complement strand
CATCATCATCATCATCATCATCATCATCATCATCATCATCATCATCATCATTATTATTATAAAGCACAGGCACACATACACACAAACCTGTAGGGTTTATTTGGTATTTGTCTCAGAAGAAAACTGATTCTCCCTCTCTTGTAATCACTGGTTATCTGTAGCTCTTCATTTTGGGGTAATTTCTCCATCCATGTGGGCATGTCAAGTGGTATTGTCATTCCCAGGCCATTTTTAGACAGCCATATTGTTGAGATTTCAAGGGACAGTACTGAGACAACATCATTGCTCTTTGGGCACTGGCAAGCTGGGCAAGGTGTGAATTTGATTCAGAGAAAGATGGTTTGATACATCTGGAGTCCACAAAATGAACTGATCTTTAGGCACCTCAGCGTACACTGTGGTACTGCCTGAATGTCCTTCTCTGTGACTAATCCATTTGGAATCAAGGTGTGGATATTGTACATATTATTTGGAGATTAAACCTTTTCCTTGCGCTGTCAATATCATGGGGGAAACCATCTCATCAAAATAAGAGTATGTAAGGGTCCTGGAATCCAGTTGTCCTTACAGATAAGGAAATATACAGACTCAGTTTTGGCCAAGTTCTGACTCAGAAGTAAATGTTCTTTCATGACAATAATTCAGAAACATTTTCACATGTTTAGACATGACAAGTCAGACAAGAGAAGGTGTATTAGTATTTTTTCTCTTTATTGTGACAAAAGCAGCTAAGGAAAAGGAGGGTTGGTGTTGACTTGTAGGTTAAGGCTGTAGTTGTTGTGACAGGAAGGCATGGCAGCAGGAGAACCAGGCAGCCTGTTCAGTGGTTTCCACTCAGTAAGCAGAGAGAGGCAAACACTGGCCCTCAGTTTGTTCTCTCCTTTTTCTTGAGTTCAGGACCCTAGCCCAGTTTTCTTCTGATTGGTTATCTAATCCCAAGTGGTCAGCCTTTGACACAGACGCATATTGATATGACACTAAATGGACCCAGTAGGTTGCATGTATATGTGTGCCTGTGCTTCTCAACAATAACCCAATAAGATGTGCAGACAGATGCACACTAAACCAAAATGTTCTTGATGTTTATAGTAATCTCATGGTATTTGTCATCATTAGCAAATAGGTACTGACAGAATTTTAATGTGATAAAAATAGAAACCGAAAGAAAACTCGGAGATTAGAATGATGAAGTGATAGTGTCACCAAGTTTATATTTAGTGGTGAACTATAAACACTGAATTTATCTTTTTGCTCTTTTCTTTGAACCCCATTCCGATCTGAGATATAGGTCTCCATATAAATTAGATGCTGAAAATAAAGGGAGGAACGAGACAGCACTAGAGGAGACCCTCAAGAGAGCAAGATCAGCCTGGAGGCCACTCCATGTTTCTGTCTTTGCCACTGACTGTGGCATTCTTGTATTGCTTTCAGATTCCCAGGTGAGGTGTGCATATGTGAAAACCCTGTTTAACATTTGTATGATAAACATGCTCACCAATGACCTCAAATCACACTGTACAGTACCTATTCTACAATTCTCTGTTAGTTACTAGAAGGTATATTTTCCCACTTGATTAAAGGCTCTTGGAAACATGGAACATCTCTAAACTTTGGCAAATCACACCAAAGACTATCTACGAATAAGAGGTGATTTTTTTATTCTGTATTTTCCAATTATATCTGAGATACACAAGTCAATGGTGGTTTTCCCCAGCACTACTTCCACTTTATTTCTTCTACAAATTGCAAGCATTTATGCTTATTGGAGGTTAATGCTCTGTTAACCACTTTTTGCTATCCCCTTTGCTGAGCTAACATATTCTTGAATAATTCAGGCCCAAGACTATGGTCTTTTTTCTCATGTGTTCTTAATAATACCTTTGAACATATGCCAAGCCTTCTCACACTGGCCTTCTCATTCTCTCAGCCTTCTTTCCTTCAGTAGTTCTCCTTTCTCATCCTGCTCAGGGATCATCTTCACTGTCATACCTGTGACCTTATTATCATCAATGTCTGTGCTGCCTCCAAAAGCTTCATTCCATGCCTCCACTCCTTCAGGATTAATGTTCTGTTTTTTGCAAGGATGAAACTTCATGGAGAGCACTCCAGCCCTCTTCCTCCTGCTCTCTCACTCTGTCACAGTGGATACTGCTGTCACCATCTACACCTTTTCCTGTCAGTCTATTCATTGTCATAATAACACCCCTTGGTAGACCCCTTTACTGTCCAGTCTTTACTTCTGTGCGTCTCGTTTTCTCCCTTTACTGTATCATTGTAGTCTCACTCTTCTGAAAACTGCTCTTCCATGGTCACGTTTGATGCCAATCACTAGCTCAATGGTATTATCTGTCTTTATTTTATGTACCCCTTGCCAGTAATTGATAAGAAGGACCATATGCCCCTTCTTAGCAATTTCCTCTTGGCTTCTGTGGAATTATCTGCTCTTAGAGTCTCTTCTTTTGTTTGTTCCCAAATACAAGCCATATCTGTGGTGTGGTCCTTGGGTTTTTGCGCATCATCAGCTGTTATTTGTCCTGGGCAATCTTACGTGGTTTTGATATCTTTAAGTACATCTACATTAATGTGACATTTACCTTTATGTTTTCTAAACTAGACTCTACATTAAAGCCTAGAAGTGTCCTGAATAGGTATTAAACATGGGTGAAGGACAGCTCTTTATTTCCCCATCCCCACCAAGACTTGTTCCTTTCAGTTTCCCTTTGCCATTAGTGAACTCATTTCCTTCTTGCAGTTGCTCATGTCCCAGAAAAGAAGTAATTCTCATCTCACCTCCAACAAATTCCATGCATTCTGTTTCTTGAATCTGGCTGTGTTTCCTCATTTCCATGGCAACCCTCCTAGAACATAAGCTACCTTATGGATCCCTGAATTGGCTCAATAGTGTTTAATTTGACTTGTTTACTTTCTGTCTCCCTTCAGTTTGTTTTTTTATACAGTAACTCTTGAGTGATCTAACAGGACATGCCAGATGGCACCTCTCCATCTAGAACTGTCCAGTAACTTCCCCTTGTACTCATAGTAACTCTGATAGAGATCCTTGCTGGTTTCTGACCTTATCTTTTATGCTACCCCTTTGTACTTAGTTCTGCCTAGCCTCTTTCCAGTTTCTTTCAAGTATTCAAGGCTTCTGGCTCCTGACACCACTGCACTTGCCTTGTCCTCTGCTGCTTGCTCTCAGAGCACCAGAGAATTGCTTCCTCTTGGTTTCCCAAGCCTCATCCAGTTTATTTGCAGCAGTGGTTTTCATATCAATCCCACTCTTTTCTGGTGCTTCTATATTCCATCACACTGATTTATTCCCTTCACAGCTGTCATTTCTTTTTATTCTTCCTTAGGCTAGAGATTATGCACCTTGGTGGGATTCTCCACTGGGAGAACAGGAGAAGGACTGAGGATGAAATAGAAGTTGCAGTGCTGTGCTTGACGGCCTCCTGAGACAGCCTGCTCTGCTATGCCCCCATACCTCTGAGCTTCTGACTCTAGATTTACTCTGGTTTTCACGAGATGTTCTGTTTTCTTGCACATTTTTCAAAACCTTTGCTTGAATTTTGCTCTGTTTCTTGTACTCTAAACAAAGTAGTATTTAGGACTCTTGCTCACAAGGGCTATCAAACTAAAGCAGGGTCTTATGAGATAGACTAAAATGTTTTTGGTTTCAGAAACAAGACAAAAACCTTCTTTCCCTGCTTAAATTTCTCAGGATTTATATCCCCAAAGTGGTAGTTACTCGTGTTCTGGCTCTTTTTCTGATCATTAGTCAATAATAAATATATACATACATACTACATATATATATATGCATACTTAAATTATATAATTTTATAAGTTTTCTATGAGCATGAACCACAAAACTATTACAAAATCAAAATAATGAACATATCTGTTACCTTAAAATTTTCTTCTATATCTTCTTTGTAATGTTTTTTGGTCTCTACCATACCTGGCACACAGGCAACTACTGATTGTTTTTTTTTTTTTTCAATCTCTGTTGAAAAACTTTTTTTTTTCAGACACTATATTCTGAGCAGCTGTCTCAAAACCTCCCCTGCCTGTCCCACCTCCCCATCCATGCAACTCCATGTTCTTTCTCTTACTTTTTATAAAACAAACAGGAAAATGAACAAAAACCCAAACAAATTATAATAAAAAGCAGAAACACACACACAACCCATAAAATACAAACTCTAAAGCTAAAATATACAAGAAAAAGTCCAAAAGACAAAAAAATGATGAAACAAAGTAATATGAAGCAAGAAGTTGACAAAATCCTATTGAATCCACTTTGTGTTGTCCATCTACTACTGGGTAGGGGGCCTGCCCTTTTGCGCGGTTAATGTACCCAGAGAGGTTCCACTGGAGAAAACTAATGTTTCCTTTGCAAGTAGGTATCAACTGGAGACAGCTTTTTTTAGGGATGGAGGTCTGTGTTCACTTCCTGTCTTGGCACTGGGACATTGCCTGGCTCGGACCCGTGAAAGCCAGGTGTATACTATCACAGTTTCCATGAGATAACATGTGTGTCAGTGCTGTTGTGTCTAAAGACAGTTTCCTTAGTACCATCTATCCTCTCTGGCTCTTAGAATCTTTCTACCTTCTCTTCTGAGAGAAGGGGTCTGATAAAAACCTCTCATTGAGGACTGAGTTTCGAGGATCTCTCACCCTCTGTACATTGTCCAGTTGTGGGGTTTTCTGTTAGTTCTCCACACCTTCAGTTCCTACGACTCAGGAGGTTGAGGCAGAAGAATAACTTGAGTCCAGGAGTTCTGGGAGGCAGTACACTACATACGTACATATATACACACATACATACGCATATATATGCATGTACATATACATACTTACATGGTGATCTCCCAGGATCAGGGTCAGGTTGGAAGACAAAGACCTTTATCTTTTATGTCTTATTTCTAACTTTTCTGCTCTTATTTTTAATGTTCTTCATTCTTTCCTATATTCTTCATTTTTTACATGTTATTGGAAGCAGTGTCAACAGCTTCATATTTATATCTCAAGCCTGATTAAGACTCAAGTTCAGATTTCCTAGAGAACCGTACTAACTGGTCAGTAGAACTCTTTTTGAACTCTGTGTAGTGCTGTCACTTGGAATGACTTCCACATTAGGCCTATCCATATAAAGGCATTTCTATGGTGTAAAAGGATATTTCCCCCAAAGAGTGTCACTCATTCTAGGCAAGTAAGGCTTACCATATTCGAATACCTGGACCAGTTGGAGGCTTGTGCCACTATCTCTGACATTCCTCTAACTTTTCTTTAACTCTGAGGTAAAACTAAGATCTGTGTGTTAGAGGAACCCTCCCCACTACTAAGCCTCTAAAGTACATAATATTTTAGATCTTTGACAAGTCATGTTCATTATGCTCTTCTTCTTGAAGCCCATTTTAGTAGTAAGTGTGTGAAATCAGGCTGGATAGAAGACCACTGTTTATTGGTGCTTTTTCAGAGAATGTGGGTTCAATCTCCAGCACATATAGAGTGGCTTACAGCCATCTGTAACTCCAACTCCAGAGGATCTAACATTCCTTTTGGCTTCTGTGGACATCAGACATGCATGTGCTACACATATATACAGGTAGGCAAAACACTCAAACACAAAAATAAAAATCTAAAAAGATTGTGAAAAGGGTAGAAAAAATTTGGCTCCATCAAACTTGTCTGAGATCCCAATGTTTCTTTAATAATCTGAAGATTTGTTGCTGGTCTTGTTTTGGCTCATCTCTACCTCACATTTTCCACTTGTTTGCCTCAATTACAGAATCTGAAATTAAAGTACAATGCATGGTATAATTTTATACAGTGTTTACTTCAAAAGTTGGGTCCTAATTTTTTGACTCAGTATGGTAGTTACGAGAGCAATCTCTTTAAATAAACATTTCCTTATCTAACCTAAAAATCAGTTTCTTTATTTCTGCTGGGAAGACCACAACACAGATTTCCATTTTGTGATATGTGACTTTAGAGAAAGCAAGTGACTGAACCAGTAGGTATTAGATGAATACTGGATATTGTTAGTATAAACATGATAATTGACACAGAATAAGATTGTTCCATTTACTCATAATATAAGTTACTGAGACATTATAGTAAAACAATAGCTTCATACTGTTACTTTATGATATCAACACCATGGCATATGAATGAAGCATAAACGAGACTAGATTCGCATGTGTGCGTGTGTATGTGTCTCCATGGATTTAGTGTTATCAGATTAGAGACATAAAGGTTCTTATAAGTTAGATATCTGTAAGCAACTAAGAGGTTGACAAAAGTTTTAAGTGTCCAGAATATTGACAGTGTCAACTACTAGGGAGGCTGTCAAGCAACAGGTTCCTGTGGTCATCGTCGGTGTGAGCACAAACCACTACAGTCACCTTAGGGACACCGTTTGGAAGTTTCTTATAAAATTAAACACATGATCTGGCAATCACACTACTTAGAATTTACATTAAAGCACCGAACACACACACACACACACACACACACACACACACACACACACACACACTTAAAGCATTCTGACAGTTTTTTATTTTTTGTAACATTTCTATTCATAGTTGCTAAAACTTAGAAGGAGCCAAGCTACCCTTCGATATGTAAATGAAAAAGCAAACTGTGGGATGTCCTGACATTGAAAATATTCACTGCTAAAAGGAAATAAACTATCAAGACATGAAGGAAGTAGGTGCATATTACTTTAATAAGAGAAAAAGGCCAATTTGAAAGGGCTTTCATAATTTTGTGATTCCAACTATATATGACATTCTGGAAAAGGCAAGGCTCAGAGACAATGAAAAGAGTAGTGTTTTTCAGGGGCTACAAGGTGGTAAGGGATGATGAGGTGGGATACAGGGTTTTTAGGACCGTGAAACTACTGTTTAACTCTAGTGTATTGTATGCATGCCTCTGTACATTCTCCAAGATTACGGAACGTATAATACCATGGTGTACGCGGATGAAAACTATGCAACCAGCTGACAGCCATGCGTCCATGAAGGCTCAGTCATTCACAGTGCATGCCATGCTGGTGGGGACATTTGGCTATGAGTACAGTTGAGAGTGCCAGGGCAGGAGGTAGGTAGCAAGCCTCCACACCTTCCTCTGGAAACCACTGTGAATCCGAAACTGTTCCTTCTCTCTCACTGAGGGCGTTGTGCAGAGTGGGGGCTTGTAATCCCACAGTAATTCAGTTAAAGAACGTCACTGTCTCAAGGAGTATGATGTTACTAAGTGAACACTGGAAGACTCAAAATCCTCCTAAAATCACTCTTAAAATCCTGTTTTTACTGGAAATTAGAAGATTTCTTATGGGTAGGAAAGCGTTAACATGAAGTTTGCTGATTTGAGCTCGGTGAGTTGCTTTCCTTAATAGGCTTTTCAGTGTGTCCTTATTGAATATGTTCTCTTAAATTCATATCGGACAAGTAAAGTCACAGCTTGCATTGATGTCAGGCAGCTGCAAGCCTCAAATCTCAGCTGGCCATGGGATCATGAAGGGAAACAGTTGCTACCACAACACACTTGTTAAAAGCCATTGTTTGCTGGGTACTAAGTATATTTTTAGCTAAATTTTATGTTTTATTTCAGTGATTCAGTGGGTTTATTGGTGGAAATCCTTTGTAAGTTTAGAAACATTTGTTTTGGGCATGCATTTTCTGCAATATCTGAAATACTTGTAGCTTCTTAGTTATCCACCTGAGAGATCGTTTAAAGGATAGAGCAGGGGTAGCCATAGTTCCTTCTTTATTTGGTGAAAATACTTTTTGAATTTTTTCTGCCACAATTGTGTTGTTTTTCTCTCTTATCTGACACACAGCCTGGTATGTGTGATATAGAAACTAGTACCTTTTTTAAACTGCTAGTTGTGATGATCTGAAACCAACGACAGCACATGCTGAACCATGGAAAGACTCAAGATGCACACTGACTTACAGGACACAGCCACATTAAGACGCGCTCGATTATACCATTTCTTATCCCTGCCTCGTTTCCTGGGAGTTGTTCCAAAATAGCCTCTGGTCGTGTTCTTTGTTCAGCAAAGTGTAAGAAAAACATTGTGTGATCTCTGGAATCATGCTGCCTGCTTTACAGTCTTCAAATAATTTATTTCAATGGTTTGTCTTTTTCTCACCTCTTTAAAAGTCAGGGGCAGCATCAAGCACGCAGAGCTCTGTTTTCTCATCCCTTTCCATCCCAGGATATTCAGTGTTGGCCAACAGGCTTGCGTGCTTTGCTCAGGCTGCTTAACACTGCCCTTTCTCATTCATTCTGCCTTCACTCTCTGTTGTCCCAAAGACTAACAGTTCAGTCATGGGGACACTTCTTGAAAACACATAAATGAAACTAGTTGTACAAACTGCAGAGAACTCTCTGTATTAGACTCTGTGGCCTGTCAAATTATGGCTAGAAGGCAGCCTAAACTCGGATTACCTAGGAATTGCATAGAAAATGTAGAAATATTTCTAAATGCTATCATAACAGGCCTATCTTTCCTCTGAAGACAGGAGTAAGCTAACTTAATCTCTGCGAGTGTGTGTGTGTGTGTGTATATTATAATAGAAGGTAATATACAGAGAAATCAGAAAGAAAGGGCCTGAATTGTTCAGATGACCTCACTCCTACCCAGAACTAGACTTCTGGTTAAGGAAGTGTCCTTTTCAAATCATCTTCCACCCATGATCCGAAGCCTCCATTTCCCCATGCACACAAAATATAAAGAGGAACTGGAATCCAGGTTTTATGCTGCTGGTGATGCCACATGCCATGTGGTAAATGAAGACAAGTCATTTGCTGGTGGAGCAAATGACTAGGTATCACCAATACATGGACCATATGCAATTTAGTTGTTTAATTAAAGACAAAACCTTGCTTTAAAATGATATATTGAAAAGATAAATAGATGTAAGAAATAAAACTAAATAGAGAAACAATGAAACAGACTAACGTTATGAGTCAATTGGACCTAACAGGTATCTACAGAACTTTCCATCTAAACACAAGGAACCTTCTTCAAAACTGACCATATACTTTAGACACAAAGCAAGCCTCAGCAAATATAAGAAAATTGAAAAAAAAATGTATTCTCTCAGCCCAGTATGGATTAAAGCTAGACATCATCAACAACAGAAAAAAACAGAATGCCTACAAACTCATGGAAACTGAACAACTCTCTACTTAATGACCACTGGGTCAGGGAGGAAATAAAGAAAGAAATTAAAGACATTCTAGAATTCAATGAAAATGAAGGTACAACATACCCAAACTTATGGGAGACAGTGAAAGCAGTGCTAAAAGGAAAATTCATAGCACTAAGTGCCTTCATAAAGAAATTAGAAAGAGCTCATACTAGCAACTTAACAACTCACCTGAAAGCTGTAGGAAAAAAGAAGCAGACACTCCCAAGAGGGGTAGATGTCAGGAAATAATCAAACTTGGGGCTGAAGTCAATAACCTAGAAACAAAGAGAGCAATACAAAGACTCAATAAAATCAGAAATGAAAAGGGGATATAACAACAGACATGTAGGAAATCCAAAGACTCATTAGATCGTACTTCAAAAACCTGCACGCCACAAAATTGGAAAATCTAAATGAAAAGGATGATTTTCTTGATACATACCACTTACCAAAGTTAAATCAAGAGCAGGTTAACAATTTAAACAGACCTATAACCCCCAAGGAAATAGAAGCAGTCATCAAAATCCTCCCAACCAAAAAGAGCATAGGTCTAGATGGTTTTAGTATAGAATTCTGCCAGACTTTCAAAGAACTAATACCAATACTCCTCAAACTGTTTCACGAAATAGAAACAGAGGTAACATTGCCAAACTCATTCTATGCGGCCACAGTCACCCTGATACCTAAACCACACAGAGACCTAACAAAGAAAGAATTTCAGACCAGTGTTCCTTATGAACATTGATGCAAAAATAATCAATAAAATACTTGCAAACTGAATATAGGAACATCAAAAATATCATCTGCCATGATCAAGTAGGCTTCATCCCAGGAATCCAGGGATAGTTCAACATTTGAAAATCCATCAACATAATCCACCATATAAACAAGATGAAAGAAAAAAAAAAAACATGATCATCTCATTAGATGCTAAAAAGGCCTTTGACAAAATCCAATACCCCTTCATGTTTAAAGTCTGGGAGAGATCAGGAATACAAGGCACATACCTAAATACAATAAAGGCAGCAGCAATCTCACTAAAATCAGGGACAAGACAATGCTGCTAACTCTTGAAATATCTCTTCAATATAGAACGTGAAGTTCTAGTTAGAGCACTAAGACAAGTTCAGGAGATCAAGGGAGTACAAATTGGAAGGAAAGAAGTCAAAGAATTGCTATTCACTGGGAGGATATAGAGAAAGGGGAACACTCATCCATTGCTAGTGGGAGTGCAAAGTTGTACAGCCTCTCTGTAAATCAAATTGGCACTTTTTCAAAAAAAATTTGAGAATAGTTCTACCTCAAGACCCAGCTATACCACTCCTGGGCTTAATAAAAATGCTCCACTCCATCGCAAGAACATTTGCTTAACCATGTTCATAGCAGCTACATGTCTCTCAGCTGAAAAATGTGTAAAAAAATGTGGTGCATTTACACAATGGAATGGTACTCAGCTATTAAAAACAAGGAAATCATGAAATTTGTAGGCATATGGATAGAACTAGAAAAGATCATCCTGAGTGAGGTAACCCAGACCCGGAAATACACATGTTATGTACTAACTTAAAAGCAGTTTTTAGACCTACATTACAGAACCATACTTCAATCCACAGACCCGAAGGAACTAAGTAGCAAGGAGGGCCCAAGGGAGGCTGCTGGAATGTCACTCAGAAGGGGAAGTAGAATAGACATCTGATGAAAAGAAGGAACTGGGCAGGAGATGGAATGAGGAGGGAAACAAAGGTGAGAATCAGATGTGGGGAGAATGGGGTGGGAGGTGAGAGGGGTGGGAGAGAGAAGGAAAACTGAGGGGGGCATCTAATTGACAAGCTAGAAGCCTGCGACAGGGTAGGCTCCTGGGATGATATGAGTGTGACTTTAACTGAGACTCCTAACGGGGGTGGGGGATCTGGAGTGACCACCTCCCAGCCAGGCAGGACTAGTGGAAGGAGGGGAAAAAACAACCCACCCAGAAAACTTTTAATCCAAAAATTACTCTGCCTATAAGAAATGCAGGGATAAAGAGGGAACAGAGATTGTGGGAATGTCCAACCAATGACAGGCCCAACCTGGGACCTACCCCATGGTAGAAAGCCAGCCCCTGACACTATTAATGATGCCCTGCTATGCTTGCAAACAGGACCCTAACATGACTGTTGTCTGGGAGGCCCCACCCAGCAGCAGATTGGGATAGATGCTGGGACTTGCAGCCAAGCATGGGGCAGAGCTCTGGGGGGGTCTTGTGGAGGTGTTGGGGGAAAGATGGAAGGACCTGGAGGGGACAGGAACCCCATAAGAAGACCAACAGAGACAACTAACCCAGACCCATGGGGGCTTACAGAGACTGAGATACCACCTAAGGAGCATGCATGCTCTGGCCTAGGCCCCCTCACACATGCGGCTGATGGGTGGCTTGGTGTTCATGTGAATTGCCTGTCCAGTGGGGTGGGGTGTTTCTAACATGGACTCTATTGGCTACTTTTAGATCACTTCCCCATGGCATGGCTACCTTGCCTGGCCTTAGTGGATGAGGATGTGCACAGTCCTGATGTAACTTGATTTTCTGGGGAGGGTTGAAGGGGGGAAGACTCTCCTTTTCTAGGGGAAAAGGGAGAGGAGAAGGGGATGGGAGGGATGGTACTGGGAGGAGAGGAGGGAGAGTATTGCCCTTGTAATGTAATGTAAATTAGTAAATGTTAAAAAAAAGATGTAAAAAATTCATTGATTCATATGTACAAATGAGTCATAAACAGGTACTCAAGATTCCCTGTAAATATTTTATTCCTTACTTCAGTATATTATTTGGATGGCTCCCAAGGAATTATCTGAGAAAATAAAACTTTTAAAAACATCTCCTCAATGTTATTAATTTGAAGCAAACTTTACACTTTGACAGTCTCGTGGAAGATGATTAGAGGCAACATTAGAAATCCTCTGTTACTGTTAACAATTTCTCCTTAAAAATAAGAAAAGATACAAGAAAAGACCTCACTGGAGAGTTTTCTCATAGTCAGGTCATGGGGGTTTTCGCTGATCCACATGAGGGTGCAGGTAAGGATGGTGTTCACAGTTCTGTGTTCAAACACAGGCATAGACTTTGAAGGCAGGGCATGAACTTGAATACTAATTTGGCAATTTTATTAATAATAGAGGCGGGCATTTGGGAGACTCAGGCTTTAGTGCCTGCACTCCTGAAATAACCTATGAAAATCTCTTAGAACAGTGCCTGCCATAAGAGTAACATTAAAATCAATGTGCGTGAGCATATGCAGTCACCACCCTTCTCGCCATCTTCATTTTAGGAAACATTTCATTTTGTCTTTGCCTGCATGAAAAGTGTCTCATCTCTAGTCACTATCAAATTGCTGTTTTGTTTAATACCTTTCCTAATATTTCCTTCTGCTCTATGTTGGTGGCTATCAATATAACTACCATTACACATAGATCCAGGAAATCTCTGGCGTTCCCTATGGAAATTAAATAATAAAAATGTGAACAGGATCAGCAATATCATTGTATCTTGAATGTATTTGGCTTAATCCCAGGCTGCAGAAGATTTTTAGGCATGCTGTCTATAGTTGATTTATACAGGCTATAACTTCCTCAAGGATCCTTTGAACCACATAGCTTCTAAACGTTGAGAGGATGAATTCTCTGTGTCCAACCATTCCAGCTGTATCTCAGCAGGCTTTAGAGGGAGAGAAAGGGATGAAGTCTGGCCAACACGATGACAGAAACCACCCCAGGCAGTTTTGAAAATTGAAAGAGCAGAGGAAGGATTTCAGTTTTGGTCTCCTTGAGGGTTGCTCCAGTGCATTGCCAGGTATCAGTTAGCTTTTGAGTAAAAAAAAAAATGTTTTTAAATTAAACTTAAAAAAAATCCACAAATTAGGTAACATCATGCTTGTTGATGAAATACTAAACTGCTTCCTCCCTAAATTCAGGAACAAAATGGTGTCTGCTCTTGCCATTTCCATGCTGAAATGCTCCTACACTGAGCATTTCAACAAGAACGTAAAATAAAATTCACCTGGCTATATAAAAGCAATAATAAAAGTCTTTCTATTTGTAGGGATATTGCCTTCTGTATAGATTTGTACTTAGAAAATAAAAAAGTCACTAAAAATGGTATTTGAGTGAAAACGTTTAGTAAGGTATCAAAGCCAAAGAACAGATTTCAATTGTATTTCTTTACATGAACAAGGAAAATACAAGATAAGGTGAAACACTAAATCTATTCTCAGTAAGTGCCAAAAGAGTACAGTACTTAGGAATAAACAGTCTAGGTATAAAACTTACTGTAAGTACTGCAAAGCACCGCTGAAAGGGATTGTGGACTCCCTGCATAGACTGGAAGGCACGCTGTGTAACACCGTAGAGAGAGTTGTTGGTCCCGGTGGGTGTGTTCATTACCTCAGAAGATCTTCAAATGCAGATGGAACACAATAACTAAAACTGTCTTGAAAAGAGTAATAACTTTGGATAATTCATGCTTCTCGATTTCTAATCATACTGCAAAGCTAATGTAATTAACAATGTGGTCCTGGAATGAAAATAGACACAGATTTATGAGGTATAATTGAGAGTCCAGATATAATTCCTAATGTATGTGATCAACTGATTTTCAGTAAAGGTGACAAAACAATACCATAAGGAAAAACACTCTGTTTTCTATACATGATACTAAGATAAGTATCGCAGTAAGAGCCCTTCCTCAATGCCATGTGCTGAATAATGACTCAAAATGAATAGAGAACCTAAAAGAAACACCAAAAAGTGTAGAACTCTTAAAGAGAAAACATAGAAACAATCTTTATCAACCTGAACTTGACAATAGTTTTTTTAGATGTCATATCAAAAACAAGTAAACAAACAAACATCATCAAACTAGAAACTAGAAACTTTTTCTTTTCAAAAGAAAACATCAAGCATATGAAAAATAAATGACAGCCTACAGGCTGGGAAAGGATCTTCACCAACCATATATCTGACAAAGGGCTAATATCCAAAATATATAAAGAACTCAAGAAGTTAAAAAGCAACAAATCAAGTAATCCAATTAAAAATGGGTACAGAGCTAAACAGAGAATTCTCTATAGAGGAATATCAAATGGCAGAGAAACACTTAAAGAAATGCTCAGCATACTTAGTCATCAGGGAAATGCAAATCAAAACAACCCTGAGATTTCACCTTACACCCATGAGAATGGCTAAGATCAAAACCTCAAGTGACAATACATGCTGGAGAGGATCTGGAGAAAGGGGAACCCTCCTCCACTGCTGATGGGAATGTAAACTTGTACAACCACTTTGGAAATCAATCTGGCACTTTTTCAAACAATTAGGAATAGTGCTTCCTTAAGATCCAGCTGTCCCTCTCCTAGGCATATATCCAAAAGATGCTCAAGTACACAACAAGGCATTTGCTCAACCATGTTCAAAGCAGCTTTATTCGTAATATCCAGAATCTGGAAACAACCGAGATGTCCCTCAACAGAGGAATGGATACAGAAATTGTGGTACATTTACACAGTGGAATACTAATCAACAATTAAAAAAAGGAAATCATGAAATTTTCAGGCAAATGGTGGGATCTTGAAAAGATCATCCTGAGTGAGGAATCCCAGAAGCAGAGAGACTCACATGGTATATACTAACTTATAAGTGGGTAGTAGACATATAATATAGGATAAACATGCTAAAATCTGTACACCTAAAGAAGCTAAACAAGAAGGAGGACCCTGGGTAATATAATTAATCCTCACTCAGAAGGGCAAACAGGATGGACATCAGAAGAGAGAGAGAACAGGGAACAGGAAAGGAGCCTACTACAGAGGGCCTCTGAAAGACTCTACCCAGCAGGGTATCAAAGAAGATGCTCAGACTCATAACCAAACTTTGGGAAGAGTACAGGGAATCTTATGAAAGAAGGAGGAGAAAAAAAGACCTTCAGGGGACAGGGGCTCCACAAGGAGAGCAACAGAACCAAAACATCTGGGCCCAGGGGTCTTTTCTGAGACTGATGCTCCAACCAAGGCCATGCATGGAGATAACCTAGAACCCCTGCACAGATGTAGCCCATGAAAGCTCAGTGTCCAAGTGGGTTCCCTAGTAATGGGAACAGAGACTGTCTCTGACATGAACTCAGTGCCTGGCTCTTGGATCACCTCCTCCTGAGGGCAGAGCAGCCTTACCAGACCACAGAAGAAGACAATGCAGCCAGTCCTGATGAGACCTGATAGGCTAGGGTCAGATGGAAGGGGAGGAAGATCTCTCCTATCAGTGGAATTGGAGAAGAGCATGGGAGGAGATGAGGGAGGGAGGATGGGATTAGGAGGGAATGAGGTAGGGGGCTACAGCTGGGATACAAAGTGAATAAACTGTAATTAATATAAAAAAGAAAGAAAGAAGGGAAGGAAGGAAGGAAAGAAGGAAGGAAGGAAGGAAGGAAGGAAGGAAGGAAGGAAGGAAGGAAGGAAGGAAGGAAGGAAGGAAGACCCATATTTTGGGGGAAAAGTTTGATGAATCTTCTACCCAATAAGAAACTTGTATCTAAAACATACAAGAATTTGTACAATCTAATAATAAAAAGAAAACACTACAATTTTAAAATCAGAAAATTATCTGAGTTGACAATTCCAAAAACCCAATGTATAGAAGAGTAATAAAAGCATGTTATTTGAAAAAATGCTCAGTCATTAGTCATTACAGAATGCCAATCAAAACCATGTGAGACAGCACTTCGCATCCATTAAGAGAGCCCCCATAGATAAGCCAGCTAACAGAAAGTGTTGGCAAGGTGCTGGGATGTTGGAACTCAAAGACTGTTGACAAATATGAATCATGAATTATGACACTTCAAAACAATTTCTCAGTTCCTCAGACAGCTATGGGAATTACTGAATGATCCAGCCATTGTACTCCAAGGTACATATGCAAGAGGAATGAAAAGAAATGTTTATTATCTGGTAAATAAAAAAATTAAATGTGGTGTACTCAAATAATAAAATGTTAATCAGTACTAATAACCAGCTGATACATGAACAACTGCGTAGAGCTTAAACGTAACCACCATAAGTGATGCTGATCAATAGTAAAGAACAAAACAGTGGTTGTATGACTCTACTATTTAAAATATTTCTAAACGAGGAAAATTTGTATAGACAACAAGTAGATGAGCATTTATGTGATACTGAGGGAGAAAACGGGAAGCAAAGAGTGACTGCTGTTAGCTGTGGCTACGTCTCTTGAGGGTAATGAAACTATCTTGCATTGTAATAATGATGGCTGAATTGTGATGATCAAATTGTCTTCTGTAAATGAATATGTAGTATGATTTATCACATACCTTAATAAATAAAGTTATTTTTTAAAGTTTCTGATAGGACGTGACTTTGTTTCAGTCATGTAATGTCTAGTAATGTTACCTAATTGGGTCACATCACTGGAGTCTTCCTAGGAGCTCTCCTTCGTATGTTGCACCTGAGGTACCAGCATGCGTGCGGTGTCCTGCTCATGAAGTACAGGGGAGGTCAGGAGAAGAATTCCTTACAATAGAGCTCATCCTGTCTGTTTACTCCTAGTGTGAGAAGTTCTGCATTAGCAAGGTGCTACTCCTAGCATGCCCTTACCTTGGACTGTTGCCTTTAAATAGCACGGTAAAATTATGCACTAGGCAACTGATTATGTCGAGCATCAAATGGATTGCAGAACACTGATGAATGGCTATGAAGCACCATCTTAGAAAAGAAGGTGAGTCTCAGAACACCTGCCCACACGTATGTGGGAAATGTGACCGCTTTAAAACTTGGATGGTCAAATATTTCTGTGTGTTCTGTAGAGAATGACTAGCTTTTGTGACTAGCTTTTTTCCTTTCTTTTCTTTTTCTTTAAAACAGCATTCAGGATTCTAGCATTGCAACTGAGGGCAGCAGGTGCCCTTAGGAGAGAGTGGATTCCCAGGGAAGGAGGACTCAGGACAAGTGTCTGAGGTTTGCTGAGTCATAAAGATGTGAAGTTTCAGGTCTTTTGTATTTTTTCTGCTAGCCTCTTCTAGGGGAGTACCCATTCTTTATTAATGTCTGTTTTTTAAATTAGTGGTAGTCTGGTTTTACTCTTAGATGACACTTCCATAGTGATTTTTCTTAAAAGCAATGAAAAAAAGTAAACTCTGGCTTCAAAAGTTTTGAACTGTGGTTCAGCCCTGTAAGGAAAAAGTTGTTTTTATTAGTCAATATGAAATGTTGTAAAAAATGTTTAGAAGTTTCTGGGGTAGTATTCTGAGCTTTTCCATCCCCTTTAATCCCGTCTCTTCTAGAAGTGTCCCCGGTGGGCCTGGCAGTTGGGTAGACATCCCTTTAAATCACAAATAGGCTTGTTGCAGATTCTGAAGAATTGATTAATTTTTCTGTGATTTACATTTTTAATGCTTTTAGGAGTGGCCCATCAATGCTGTGTTCACTTGGAGTCCGGAGTAAAAGTAGCCCTGTGGGGGAAAAGAGAGCCCTAATGAGAAAGGCACAACCTGCTGAGTGAGAGATGTGTATGTTCCTGTCTAATCCTGACAGCCAGTCATGGAAACAGGCTCTGTGCCTGGACCCGGAGACTATTCTGTGTGCACTCACAAGGAGGCTAAGCTCCACCCCAAAGTGTGGCTGCCTTTGTCATTTTAATTGGTCTGTGTTTGTGAAGTGGGGCCTCTATTTACTTATAGCTTGGGGCTTGTGTTTACCAAGCCTGGTGGAGGCCAAGTGACAGGGCTCCTGCGAGCTCTCCTGCTGTATCTTGAGGCACTTTTCTTTTCAGTATCGGTCCTGTCTAATTCGTGAGCTTCTGTGAAGCAAGCGCAGGAGGGTACAAGGCCTACAGGGAGGAATTACACCTAATTACTCAAATAATTGCTAGGCTGTTGCCTTCTTAGTCACTGAAAATAATTTCCAGGTCCCTGGCTTTTATAGATAGTCTTCTAGAGGCAGGAGGACACAGCCCCCTTTTTAACTCAGCCCATTCACTCACAAAATCAGAACACTCGAGCCTGCAAAATTAATAAGCACCACTTCCATTACATATATTTTAGGTTGTTGTTGCCGTGGCGATAAAGTCAGGGACATTGAATCTCCTCTGTTGAGCCATTGTTATCATCCCTGGCCATCTGCTGCAGAGGAGTGATATTCCATCTCATTTGCATGATGACTGATATATGGGCGGTTTGGAAGGACATATGCCACAGCAATCATGTGATGAAAATTAAAGTGAAAGTTTTGGGCCCAGAGCCGAAAAAAATCTGTGTGTGCGCATGAGGCTGTTGATGTGCAAATGTGGATCATATTGAGAAGGCCTGAATAGGGAGGTGTGACGTAAGGAGGGCTACACGCAGGTGCTTATCTCCAAGCAGTCAAAGGCACTGGATGTCATATCATGGAAACTACCTTTCAAGGCAACAGCTTTAGTGTTTCCTGTCAGCACACCAGGAAGGAGAGAAATAGTCTTGGAAACACACACACAAAAGTAAGTTTAAAACTTTTTACCTCGTTCTATTCACCCTGGTGTTTAAGAGCTCAGCCAGAGAACAAGTTTCCAGGTCTTGAGTTAGTTAACGGTTACTGGTTTCTGACTGGGTGGGTGGGTGGGTTGGGGGTTATTTCTAAAGGCTGAAGTGCCCGTGGTTTTTACTGCTCTTTGCTTTGCTTTCTGTTGTGATGTACATCTGTTATGATTTTAAATTCAGTCGCCACCACCCACCTCTACTTTCTCACTCTCCTCCAAAAATGGGATATTGAGAAGGAGGTTAGAATAAAATGTCACGGTGCAATGTCATTTAAGCTGTGTCCGCTACTGCCTTTGTTCATGTGTATTTCTGAAATATGTGAGTTTGTAACAGAAAATCCTTGATATGAGACAGCACACTTTTTTTTCCTCTGTAAAAAAAAGTTAGGTAAAAGTAATTATGAGGTCACAAATATTATCAGGAGAGCTCATGTCTTACAAATCTTTATTTAGAATTGAAATCTTTGAAATGCTGTGAGTTGTTAATGCAATTTTGCATTAATAACCATTATCTAAAAAAGGGTTTTGTGGATTCATTGTGAAAAGTCAGAATCCAGGTTTTATGTACATGTAAGAGAAAAAGTTTGTATCTCAGTCTCTGAGATATTAAGTTGTATATATATATAATATTGTATTTGAATATTTAGAGAGTTGAATAAGAGTACTGTCCTTAAAAAAATGATACACCTTGTCTTTGATAGATGGACATGTCACAAGACTGTTCAGAAGTTAAAGCATAATGTTTTAAAAGCTGAAGAATGAGGGACTTAATACTAACCTTGAACGAAATGTTACAGAAGGATGATTTCAATGAAATATTACCTAGGGAAAACGTTTACATACTTTGATGAGCAGTACTTTACCTCATATTTCTTTTGTCAACAAAACACCTGTTAAAAATGATTGCTTTGATGTACATAGAATAATCCAAGTTTCCTGAAGGTGTGTACTATCTTTCCAGTTTTCTTTCAGTTTCAGAGAACACAGCAGCCAAGGCAAGTATTTTATAATGGTTCTAGTATTATTTTATTTTTAGGACTAGTGAATTATGTTACAAAAGTTTGTGTTACATCACCCTATAGACCGATTGACACTATAAAATCCAATAAATTAACAGGAAACTTTGATGAATATTGGATATAATTCTGTATACTGTTCTTATAACGAGGAAGTATTTTTCAGGAAATAAATTCAGAATCTAAAATAGGATTGATATTGGACTTTCTTTAACACTAAGCTGTTTCTTTGCTAATATCACCAGCACAACATTCTAGTTTTGTGCTGTAACCTAGGAGTATCCGTGCTCTCTTTCCCTCACTCAGAATGTTCAATTACTCAGTGGATTATTATGTGGCCTTCTTGGCTTACTCCAATATTAGATTAATATAGATTTCTTATGCCAAATTAGCGGAAATCACTGTTGCACACAAGAGCAATTCACTCTTCTCTTAGTCATATCTGTGTCACAGCAAGGGCATCATTTTAAGCTCAAAGGCTTTAATACTTTAAACTTGTATTCATGTGTCTGGGACACATGAATCCTGTAAAGCAATCGGAATCTTTCACAAAAGTCTACTTCAGTTGTATTTAAAGGAGTTGTATTTATAGTGACTGTCATTTTTCTGCTATCAAACAATCAGAAAAATTTAAAGTTTCATTATTCCTTCTCTATGAAAGCACTACAGGTGACAAGGAAGGAAGAGGGTGCTGGAGCTGTCCAAGGTAGCCGGCTTCTGAAAAGTTAACTTTATAAAAATGCATTTCTGTGTATCCGTTTAGTTAGTGTGTCCCCACTTCTAAAAGTTATGATTATATCGCTATGAGAGAATTAAACCTAGTGGATATAGCATTTTTTTCAGGTAATGTAGCAATCTTACATATCACTAAATTAAAAACTCAGAAACAGTTTAAACTTTCATAAAGTTAACTAGTGCTCCTGTGTGGAGCTTTAAACTATGTAAGTGGAAATAAATAAAATTCACAGCTACCAGACAGGCCATCATCATAGAAGCACACTGGGAACAGGCTCTGTGGCATACAGCAGTGAGGACAAACAAGCCGAAAAATGCAACTTACAGGAATCTATTGCTCTTAAAATTAATTCTTATCCTTATGTGACCTTCCATGTCTGCTATAGAAATCCAAAAGATCATAATTGTTTGATATGAAATGCAAAAGAATAGTTAAGTTGAAAGTTTAACATCATGAAATTCAAAATCCCAAGTGGTATATAAACATTAAAAGAAACTTTGGACTGCTAATCCTAGGAAATGAGTTTTATGGATTGAATTCAACAAGGCTTCAGAAATGGTTCCATCTGCTGCCTAGCAGCTGGTGAAAGGATAAATTTAATTCATTAATTCATTTGGAAAAAGGGATCCAAGAAGTAAAGACTTCACTGCTCATAATGCATATAGGTGGAAACACACTGAGACGTGGTCCTGTTGTCATCGTGGATAAGGAGCTACATTGTCTCCCATTTTTGGTAAAGGTCTTCATGATTGAGTCAATACCATGTTGATTTTTATGACAATAGCCAATCATTTTGAATTAGTTCAATGCTGTAAAACACTCATGGAAGTTTAAAGTCCCAGTTTTCAATCTAGGGAACTACGGGCAATAGAAAAGAGAAGCTTTCACATATTGCTCATGTGTCTATAGGAGGCAGTGTGGGTGTCTCTACCTACCTTATGTATGTTAGCATTTATGTCTGCACCTAAATATGCCATTGAGGTGGATAACCCCTTCAGTGACATTTATGTTATGTAGACATCCTATCTTATTTGCAGAAATATCCAAATATATTTAGTACTTAACATTAATATACATAGATAATATCTTAGATTCCAATTTTGTATCTACTCAAGGGCTGGAAGGTCAAATAACATGTATTTAGTTTGTCCACTTTCTTCTCACATTCCTTGTCTAGTCTTCGCCTTCCAGTTATCCTCAGCAGCCTGATTTAAAAGATTAGAAAGTTTTACCTGAAGTCTTTTTCTGTCCACTCTGTGACATTAATCATTTTGGCATAAGTGTTAAAAATCTCTTAAGACATGAGTATACGATTTAATTGAATGGGTTATACAAGAGACTATGTTCTCTTTATAAGGGTAATGGAGTTTTGATGTCAGGTTTCTCAAATCATATTTAGTTAGCACGATCAGGTATTGGAAAGTTTATGTTGATTATGTATAAACTGCAATCACTTTAACAGATTTTCTTAACTGCTAACATTTCAATAAGAGCCTGGTTTCCCTTAGAAACGTACAGCTCAACTTTTCTGGCAAGGTAAATACTTCCTGGTTGCCAGTTTTTTGATCTGTGATAGAGATAAGGGTGTCCGCAAGCTCAAGCCTGTTTCAGTAACGAGTGTGCATTTTAGTCTTTTTTTTTTTCTTTCTGGTTGATGACTTCAGAAATGGTGTTTAGCTTTCCAACTCGGCCCACAGCTCGCTGTGGTGTGTATGCTGGGTTTACTGTAAAGGTTCTGTGTGTACCCTGTGGGCTGGGTTAAGAATCAGGGTTTATGCATTTACTTGTACTGTTGTATTGTTTAGACAGCTTTGGTTTAGTTTTGATCTTTTTTTTTTTTCCTTTTTGCCTTTGAGGCTCTTCCACAGTGTCAGCTGCTGACTGATAGTAGGAAAACTGCCTCGTGGTGTGAATGAAAGGGACCTAGCGGTTGGTAAACAGAGATAAGGAATAAATAGAGCACAGGCAAAAGGAGATAGTTCTGTGGGGGCCCAGATTGCTGCCAGTCTGTTCAGGGGAGATGCGGAGCCTGTCCTTTTCCCAGATTAAATTAGTGTGCGAAATCTCCAGTGACCTCCTCCCCTTCTCCCCACACTCTTCAGCCAAGCTGAACAGCCTCTGCTGTAAAGTATTCATTTTACCCAGGGACACACGGACAATAGAGCTTTCCCTGATACTTATGGACAGCTGTCGTCATTCAGAGGGCTCTCAGCATTTCATTTTTCATAGGAGTTAAAAGGGTTTTTACCTTGGAAATGAAAGGGGCAGGAACACAACTTTGCCAGTTCTGAGGCTGTTTGGACAAGGGCTCTGACTGAGGCAGGAGTGAGCTGCGAGCAAGAAGGAGCTGCACAGGGAACTGATTTTTGTTTGTTTGTTTGTTTGTTTTGCTTAAAATGATTAAGCTAAGACAGGAATTCAATTTCAACTCTGGATTCCCTATTAGGAGAAAATATCTTTGATTCGGAAAGTTTCATAAAATTAAGGTCATCAGTGCAAAGTAGACAATTTGTATCCACCTGGTCTACTTTCATTTTGCCTAAATATGCATGCATTTTATTACCTCTGAATAAGCACGGGTAAATATTAAGTCTGGAAGATACCTCTGTAGTCCCATACTTTTTATTTTTTTAGTGATTTACTGCAAATATATTCAGCATTTGACTGATTAAATAGACCTTCGGCAACCTTGAGGGTCACTGTGTGGAGTATGTACATAGAAAATGCATCAGCCCATTGTACCCTGGCAGCTAATGAGATTGGTCGTTAAGTAAATGACACAAAGCCTACAAAAAAAGCTTACAGCTCACTAGAGTATCACAGTGTCCCTGCACACCACACAACGACACAAACACTGGACTAACCTAGCCCACCCTGCTTTATTCTACATCACTGCTTCCCTGATGTCAGCGTGAGAAGCAGAACAAAGGCTAGGAGGCACCGGTAAGTCAGTCTGGCAATTAAGCCCTAGGGAGAAAGTGGAACAAATCTGAGCCTAACCGTGGGGCCGAAAGTCCGTTTCTGGACAAGTGGGTCCAGATGAAGGGATTTTGCTATTACTTCTAGGAATATTGCCTCAGTGACCAGTGTTTTGATTCTGTTGTTATTGTTGTATTGTTTTTGCTGTTTCACAAAAGTTTGTGAATCTCAGAAGTCCAGTTCATCACAAATGGCAAGTGAACATAAATTTGAGAGGTGGGTATTTGTTGGAAATAAAGGAGCATTGACAAATAACTACTGTTCAGGTGTGTGTCTAGATTTGAAAACTTTCAAATGTGTGGGGCAACTTTAATTTTAGTTTGTCCTGCTGCTTGTAAAACAGAGAAACCCAGGGCACAAATGTGACTGCTGAAGTTTATTCTTGATGTGATAAAATTGTTCCAGCCCTTACTGTGTATTTAATATCCTGTATGAGATAGTCAGTGTCTTAAAAATCAGTCAGTCAATGAAACACAGCAAAACAAGAAAATAAAAACTTCTCTTTTGCTCAGACACTTCCATTTTCTCAAATCTTAAAAATCACTGTAGTGTGTGCTATAGAATGGGAACAGTAGTCATTTGCTTGCTGTAGTTGGAGGGGGAAAAAATCAAAGCTATCTGACACCGAAGCAGCACTGGCTTTACTCTTTCCTTGGGAAAAAAAAATGCATTTGCAGTATTGAAGTGTAACATTGCAGGATCCTTTTAGAGAAATATGGCATCAGGGAGTTGCCAGAAAGTCTGATTTGCCTTTCTGATATGTCTGGCTTAGATATTGATATTCTGAGGATGTTTAGTTCAAGAGAGGATGATTTTGTTACAAGACATTCAGGTAAATTAAATATTTTATTCTAAGAACTGTCATCTGAGTGGGTTGCCAATGGCATGATGAACTCTTGATGATCTCATAGATAACATTTTAAAAGTATTGTTAACAGAGTGTTGTATTTGTAAATAGATGTATTCATAATATCAGTGTCAGGATTCAAATTTTAAAGGCACTGCATTTAATATTAGACTGGCATCTCATAGGCATCTGCTCATGAATTAAAACGACACCATGTAGAGATAGGTTTGCTAACTTACAGTCCTTGCACTGAAATTTTCTTATTTGTATAGAGACATAGAAATGTTCTGACACATAATAGTCTGTTAATCATGAGAGATGCATTGCATAGGTTCATGATGTGGTCTAAGAGATCAGAGGTTACATGCTTCCTTCTGTTTTTGTCTGGAAGAACTTTTCCTGTCACAAATGTGTTCTCAGCTTTCATGTTACTTACATAAATTAAGACTAATACATGGATATGCATAGTGTGTATTATATACTTCAATTCTGTTGTTTTTTCCAAAGTAACCAGAATTTGAAGGAAGTAAATTTCATGACAAGGATTAATGTTGTCTTACTGATTTAAAGTGAAAATGTGCAGGAAAGATGTGCTTAGATTTAGCTAACCTCAGAAAATTCTAAATGTCATCCCTTCAACATTCCTTTCATATGATTGGAATCATTGAAAACAGAAAACCATTTGCAAATGGCCACACTTGCTTCCTAGACATTTTAGTTTGGGGCAGAGTTAATGCAAATAGTTTGCTCTCAGAAGCAGTGTTAGTACCTTAACGTATTTTTCTGTGCTGGACATTTCACATCTGAATCACCTGTGGTGTAACTTCTTCCTCCATAGTTGCTAATGCTTGTCCTGTTAATACAAGAGGGAATGTTTGAGAGAGCATACAGTCCTTTGGCTGACCTAACTGTTCCACTCCCATCCTCACTGGTGCAGCAAAGCATGACAAACTTGACCAAAGTCTGTAAGTTGCTTCTTTGCAGATAAAACTAAATAAATTTACTTTACAAAGTGTAATTTTTACTATTGAGAGCAAATTAGAGCTGTGGTGTAATTAAAACCAGAGGGCATAGGTCATTACTTTCAGTTTATGTGAACTTACTTCTACCAGTATTGTATTTGAAGAATTTATATACATATAATATATAATTCCATATATATATATTCATATATATCAACAACTACTTAATTGTGTCAGTGTTGGATGGCTTCTTTAAAGAAATTTGAAGAGTTTGATTTGTGTTGAGAAAAAGAAACTTTGTTTTAACGAACTTTTACTTTAATTACTTAGTTAACAAATGACTCTTAAAACTGCTCAAAAGGTTTTAGTATATGCTGTGAGCAGCGCAGGGTCTTTGCCACACCCAGGAATCCTCTAAGAGAAACAACCAACATTTCCTAGAGAAAGTTCAGCTGTTATCATCATCATAGAGAATCGTACGTTTGAACCCTGATCCTTCCATTCAGCCTGTGTCACTGGCTATGTTTTAACTTTTTAAACCTCAGTCTTTTGGTCTGATTAATGGGGACCGGGTTAGAAGTAGAAAATAATGTTGTGTGAGAACTAAACACGGTAAGGTGTACCATGCCCCTGGTGTGTCATGTCTGCAGTTTTGAACTTGAAGTGGAGACGCACAGAGCAGGTGGATGCCACACTAGGCGCATCCCAGTTCTTGTTCTCCATGCCCACGATACAGAATCTTGTCCTCTCTTCACTTCCAGAGGCCCCAGTTGCGTGAGATTATTTGAAGGATTGTGTCAGTTCCATTTTGTGTGACTGGGTGCTCATACCAGTCTAAGGTATCGTGTGTAGACTGCTCAGTGTACGTCGAGTACATGCGGCTAAATGGACTTTTTATATAGTTGTTTAGTAACTTTTAAAAGACCACCCTACAATGTATTTCAGTATAAACTTTATGTAACAAATATTCACTGGCATTTAAATGCAAAGTGATACACCTGTAATTTAAGTAATTATAGCAAAGTTTCTTAACTACTAAGATTACAGTTTAATCTTATTCTTAGTTTTTATTAATAATTTTAATTTCTTGCCACATTGGGATTTATTTAGGCTTTAGCTTACACTATTTCTTTTCACTTAACCCTTGAATGAAGTATAAATTTTCTTTCTTCAAAGCTATAATTATTGAAAAATACTTTATTTTACTTTTTAATCTATGTAATAATACTTGATCCTCATTTATTCCTGAGTGTTTTATAATAACAGATAAAATTCATACTAGTGACCTCTAAAAGATACCAGATTGCATTGTAATTTTTGAATATTGTTTTGTCAGATGTTGTAACAAATCTAAGAGTTTTTCCGAAAAAAGAAAGTTTCCGTTTGGGGGAGAATGTTGTTTCTAAGGAAAGCATTCTGATTCCAAATATCCTGTGCCTATGAGAGAATATCAGAAAAAATACTAATGCTTTAAAAATCTTTAGAGTGTGATTTCTACTTTATATATAATTCAGTATTATAATAGAGTAGCTTTTCAAACCATGGCATTTTAGTTTATTTGATTGAAAATATATAAATACAAAGTTGCTAGAGATATCTGTCCATGTTTGCTAAAAACTCTTTAATGTACTTCTAGTTTGCTGATGAGATATATATTCATTGAGACTAGTCTATTGAGGGACTGCATTTGACAATTCCATAAAAAGCATTGACACTGTAATTTGATAAACAAAAAGTATGAATTTTTGTTGTGTATTTTCTAGAGCTCTATATAACTCCAAAGTTATATAGTTTAATTTAATTTTCTAAGTTATGAGTTATTTTTTCTCATGCAGAAAGCATGGATATATGCTGGTTTGGAAAAACCTACTTTCTTCTTTTTTATTTGTCACATACATGTTTAGTATCTGTGTGAGTGAATTCATGCCTGACCTGAGAAAACTTAGCTACCCTCGCTTACAGTATTATGCAGAAACAGACCAAAATGAAATGGTTAATTGGTTAAAAGGAATAAACAGCATTTTCTTTCCTGGACTATAAACTAAGGAGAATATGAAAACAGAGAAAGAAGAGTTTTGGCATTGAGAAGCTGATTTGTAGGCGATCATCAGTTGGAACGACACATCGCTTGTTTCTTTAGTAGGTTTGGCATGGATTAGAATGAAAGTATTTGCTTCTTTTACATTTCCCTCCTCCAAACATCAAACAGTTGTGGAGAATTCGTCTTAATATTTCTATTCTGAGGGGTGAGAAAGAGGTGAGGGTGAAATAAGCCCTGAAGAAAATCAAATCAGGAAAAGGCTGAGGTTCACAATGAGATTGTCAGAAAGAGGACAGGAGTGTGAGCGTACAACCTGCGACACCCGGAGCCCTGGCTGCTTGGTGTGGGTGAAAGACGCCAGTGTCTCCCAAAAGGGTTAAAGAAATGCATTCTGTTGCATCTGCTTACTAAATCCCTTCCTTTAGCAGAAATTCAAATTTTGTAAAGATTATTCGTTTTATTGATGCATATAATTATAATCACAAGCCATCTGCTGATTTGGCAGGCATGGTTAAAATTCTCTAACTCTCATAACCTTTCAAGTACAGTGCCCTTGGGACTCTATTTCACTTTTATATTTTGGAAAACATGTAGGGACAAATAAGGGCGGTCATCTGCAGAATGTCAGACCTGGGGAAATGAAAGAATGGGGATTGAGTTGCTATGATGGTTATTTTCAATAGTAGGGGAAGTTATTTTTCTCTTTTTTCTGACTTCATGAAAGATGATCCTAGTTTCTATGATGAATTTTTGAATTTTTTTCCTAAGGATTAAAGCTCTGTCATTACCCTCCCAAAAGGCAGGTTTCAAGCCTAACCAAAAAAACATGCCAAAAGACCTTCCAGACAGTTCTTATGTTGATCTTAACAGATAAATTCAGTGTATTTTACCTAGTCTTTCTAAACTGTGGAGTATTTATTTTATTTTTCTGAAAATATCCAGCTAAATAACCTTACAGCCTAAGGTTTTAGGTTGTAAAATAACTTCCACATTTTGACGCCAGTCTTTTGGTTTAAAGACCACATTTCCAAGTGTCTCAACTATGTTGTTTTTGCTTGAAATCATGCACTGGTCAGATTTCTCACAGCGGGAGTCTCGTGTGACCCTTTCTGCAACTACAAGCATTTGAAGCTTGGTGAGCTTCTATGCCTGAATCACTTACTTCTGTGGGAATATTTCTTCCATGATCTGACCTGATCAGCCTTAGTATTCCAGTGGTCTGGCTTTGTACGCAGACAAATTTCAGCAGAGTGAGCACCAACAGAAGGGAACTTGGAGAAGCCACAGGAGTCCAGGACTTGGCTTCATCAGATAAAAGAAGCATGCACATACACAGCTAATACATTTCTCAGAATCTCTTTCTTTCTAACCACAGCCCATGAAATCATCCAGAGAATTATTTTCTAGAATTTTAAAAACAAGGAAAAGAATTTCTAATACTAACATTGTGCAGATGAAGTTTTTCATGGCAATTAGGAATATAGGACTTGACTATATACAACAATAATAACCTTACACATCCACCAGATGCTTGCTTTAAGCCAACTTCTGTTTTAAGTTCTTTAATATCTTGTTTCATTTATTATTCAGAATAATTGTATCTGTTTTTACAGAGGTAGCAATGGAGACTGAATCTTGAGGGTTCTTCTCATGTCACCAGAGGGATGAAAACTCGAGGGAGGTCATAGTCTTAATCTTTGCCCATATATTATGGTCTTTGAAATAGAGTAACAGAACAGTGTAAGCCAATGTTAGCCATGTAATCATCAAATGATGCTGGGTCCCAGGTACATCTGGGTTCTATTATGGTTAATATGATTAAGACATTGAATGAATCTGATAAAGTGACATGACAAGCTGCTTTATTTTTCTTATCATGAACATCTGTCACTTTAAGGGTGACCTCTGGAGTCCTTTCGGTCCTGCAAATTCTGTAACTATGAACTTCTTATAACTCAAACATGAATCTGAAAAGTAATTTAAAGACAACACAAACACTCATGATACCTCTCAGATCTAAATTTACCATGCCAATTAACCCTGATAGCAGAAATCACCCTGTCTAAGCATATGAACTTTACTTCCAACCTAAATATTCGATTAAGTGTTAACCATTTGGCCTCACATGGAAAACTCTCAGCTTTGTGAGTGTAAACACAAACACTCAAAAGCATCTGATGATTGAATTACAACTCTGTATATTTTGATAATAACATCGCACCGGCATAAAGCTAGCTACCTGCCAGGGTACTTCATAACATACATTCTCACAACTGCCACATCAAGCCGACAGCAAACAGCATAAAAGCAGTTCTCCCCCGTACCTGGAGGTCAGAAGGCTGCCCTGGTGAAGGGCCATCCTCTACCGTGATTCCATGCACAGCCACAAGGTCAGAACCCAGCTGAGGCCAGGCACTGTGACCCTGGGAAGAGATGTACCAATGAGTCGCTCTCTTTCAAGTGTTTTTTATCCTCTTGTCATTACGTTTCACTTGAAAGAAAGTTCCATTGCTCTCTCTAGACAAATGCTTAAAACCCTATGCTATAGGCTACAGCTTACTTAAAAACATCAGAATTTTTGCTTTTGTACTAATCTTAGTCATCCTGTAAATGTTAAAAGTCATATGCTTTCCTTAAATTATTACAGAATTAACAAACTTTTTAATTAATAAATTAGAAAGTACCCTAGGGTACTTTTAATCTTTTATAAATGCCATGCTGAAACTATGATAACAAATAAAAAGACAATAAGCTTTGACTAAAATCTTTTAGTAAATAAACTATCTTTAAAACTACTTGTTCTTCTTATTGAACAACACAGAACATTGCTAATAATTGCTGAAGTGTCTGTTAAGAGAAGAAATAATTTAAGGATGAATTGTTCCAATCTTCTTAGGTCAATGTCCATCAAGTGCCCCAGGGTTAAAATATATTATTTCAGCTGGATAATATTTTAAGTAATTTGTTTGTATTATTTACTATAATGATCAGAGATATAACACAAATATCAAAGGTAAAGGGTTGCTTGGGTTTTATATATAATTGATTGACTAAGAAATATTTGTCTAAAACCATACGCATCTTATGGAAAACATTGCATATTATTAAAGACTCCATATTATTGTATGCCACTCTTTTGTGAAGAAATTCTCATCTAATTACAGGATTGTATTTTCTTCTGTGGAATTCAGTATCTACTTTTATTACTTTTAGCTTTTCTGTAGGGATGAACATTATTTTATTACCATTGTCTAATATTCTGACTGACAAAAATTATTTGTATATCTTCTTTCCAACAATCATTAAAGGTTTTTCCATATCTCATCTTAAGAATATCTGATTGTCCTTTAGTACACCTTGAAATCAGGGATGATGATACCTTCAGAAGTTCTTTTATTATGCAGTTATTTTTGGTACTTTTTTCATATAAAGATGAGAATTATTCATTTAAGTTCTATAAAAACTTGTGGTGGCATTTTGATGGAATTGCATTTAATCTGTAAATTGCTTTGTAGTTTGTTATCAATAAATAAAGTCCTTATGGAAAAAAAAATATTTGTCACCTAGATTTCTAAAGTATAGAGAATGGTCACAAGCCTGGACACATGGCACTGAGCACTCATGAGTCAGCCTGAGCAAAGTAATTGTCAGTTCCTACATGACAACAGGTTTGTTAAAATAGGTTGTGGTTGGGTGAAGTTCCACTCAGACGCTCAGCTTTAAAATGTAGGGCCCTGGAGTAGCCTGTTCCAGCCATCCTTCAAAAGACGAAGCTATGGCCTAAAGAACTGCTCTGAGCAGAGTCCATGTTCTTGCTTAGAGATGGTATCATGGAAGATTTTGTAGAGAAAGCACCTAAGCAATATTAAATTATGTATTCAACAGAATCACTGAGAATCTGTTGTGTTCCACTAACCTGTTAAGCACTGAGGGTAATAGATGAGGAGTCACAGTGCTCACAGCAGGGCATGAAGAACAAGCAGAGAGTAGACGACAGTAGGACTTGTATTGTGTGGAAGGCAAGGCCAGGACTTGAAAACTAGAATATATTAATAAGTGAATACTGTAGGCATAGATCAATGTACACCATATGCCCAATATCTGAAAACTGGGGATTTGATCCAAAGAATCACACACAAAGTAGAAATGACAACCTTGAACAATCATGCGAGGGATGAATCAAGACATGGCATTCAGAAGAAAGAGTTGTGTGCAGGGAATAATTTTTGGCTTTTTGAGGAGTATTAAATTTTAGACAACTGGTGCTGACAGTGAGTAGATAAAGTCAAGAGGGAGATCCAGGATGGGGAGTGGACGTTTGAATATGGTTCTTAAGGAGAGTGTTGACAGTGAGAAAAGAGCCCAGACTGGAACTGAGGACCAACTATGAATGGAAAGATGGATGGAGGGCAATTAACAAGGAAAGAATTTAAAGAAGGCCGTAGGAAAAACTGAGGTATTGGAGAAAAGATATAGACATTTTTGTCAGACGGACAGTAACGTTAACTGCTCAGAAAATGACTGATAGTCCACGATTAACTCTTTCAGAGAGAAGATCTCTGGTGACAACAGCCGGAGCAGCATCAGTGGAATCAGGTTGAAAGCCAGATGTCTGTTGTTTAGGAAAAGTTACATAAGAAAAAGAAAGTGTCTTGGTTATTTTAGTAGGTTTGACTCTGGGGAGCAGAAACAGCAACATAGACAGGAGCGAGGAGGATATGTGGAGATGAAGCAGAATTAGAAGAAGTTGAAAGAAAGGATAAGTGGGGGCGGCAGGAAACAAATGCAAGGAGAGCATCTTGGATAACCCACCCTTAGAAGGAAGAGGCTTCTTCCTCTACATCTGGCCAGAAGGCACAGTTTCAGAGAGGTGCAGTAAGTGTAAAGATGAGCAGAACCATTCAGTATTGACCAATGCAGAACTGCCTGGTCTTCAGCTCAGTCCCTTAAGCATGTCAGCTTTTATTACTTACTTCATTTATACAAGGAGATTAAAATTAAAGCTTCTGCCTAACAAGAGAGACCCAGAAGAGCTTGGGAATGTCTTCAGGAAAGTAAGCTTTCATGAAAGATGCAGGCAGTCATGTGGAGTGAAGGAAAGTGGATACTGTTCCTTCAGCTGCAGTCACCTGCAGGAAGGGGTGGCAGAACAATGAGGCTGGCTTCTCTCTAGAGCTCACATCTGTGGAGGGAAGTGACCAGAAAGGAGCTAGATCCTAGCAGGCAGCAGACAGCTGATTTCTCTTCGGTATGCTCCACCTCATTCTTTTGTTTCGTACTAGAGACAAAAATTTTGCTAGTTTTCCCCTCACAATTAACAGCCTTTCCAATCTATCTTCTCATGCCCCGTTGACTTCTTGTCTAGAAGCTGGCTTCCCTGATCCATATCTCTGTTTAAAGCAGTTTAACAACTTCCTATCATGCTTAACATAAAATGCAAACTTATTGAATTGTCTGTACGGCTTTGAACAGATAAACAGATGAAATGTAATTCTCTTACTACATCCTTTACTCAATTACCGTGTGTTTGGTAGCCCTTAGTTTGTGCTAACGCTGTGCATCCATCACCAATGAACAGTTTAGAACATTTTTAGTTTTCCCCCAAACCTTCTGTCCTTCTTATTTAACATCCTCCTTAACCGTTCTTTCCAGTTCTACAGACAACCAGTAATATACTTTGTATGCCTGTTTATATATCTCTTCTGAACATTTCATGCGGTTGAAATCACAGGATTTGTGGGGTTTGCGTCTGACTTCTTCCCCTCACCAGTATTTTCAAGGCTTGTCTCTATTTCAGCACTTAACAGTATTTCACATACTTTCATTGTTAAGTAATACTCAGTGTAATACTTCTTTATTTCATTCATTAATTGGTAGAATGTAGGATTGTGTCTACATGTTGGCAATTGGGAATTATGTGAATTATGCTGCTAAGAACACTGAGGCATAATTTGTGTGGGTATGTGTTTTTATTCTCATGTATGTAGCTCATGCTTGTGTTGCTGGACTGGTGGTAGCTCTGTGCTTGACTGTTTGAGGTAATACTGGATGTCCTGGGACCATTTTACATTCTTACCAGCAATGCATAAACTTCATTTCTGTGCCAGCACTTGTTACTTTCTCTTTGATTTTTTTTTTCAGTCCACTTGGGTGTAATGTGACATGTCATTTTGGTTCCAATTTGTATTTCTCTGTAGCTAATGGTACTGAGTGTCACTTGTGTGCGGTTGTGTCATGTGTAAACTGCTTTTTAGAAATTTTCTGTTCAAATCTTTTCTCCACTTAAAATATCTAGATGCATTAAAATTTTTTATTCTATCTTAACTGTACAACATGACATTTCCAAGCATATATCCTTCCTTGATTATTCATACTTCTTCAATCCTTTCTTGCCCTCCTTTGACCAATTTTAATTGGGCTGGGTTTTTTTGTTATTGAGTGTAGTTATTTACAAAATATTGTTGATCCATGTACTTTAGATGTTTATACACTGACGCATGGAGCTCTGCCTCTCTGTGTGTCATCCTTCTCGGTCTTTCTCTTTCTCTCTATGTGTTGGCAGCACAGAGAGTATGTGATCATGTATATGCCTATGGAGTGTAGAGAGAAACTTTGGTGCCATGTCTTTAGGTACCATACGTCTTGCTATTTTGAAACAGGGCCTCTTGATGACCTGGTGCTCAACATGCAAGCTAGTATAGATATCCTGTCTGCCTCAACTTCCCCAGCATTGGGATAACAAACCTACTTCCATACCCTGTTTGTTTCTTTGTTTGTTTTTAAACTTGGATTCTAGGGTTTGATTTCAGATCTCATGCTTGAACAGCGAGCATTTTACTGACTGAGCCATTTCCTCAGCCTTGACACATATGGCTCTTCACTGTCTCAAATCAACAAAGCTTGACTTCATTCCTTGATGTAAGCAGCTCCAACCCTCTAGCTAACAGTATTTTTCTGTAGCCCTCGTTACTTACTCTAATCTGTTTATTTACTCTGGCTTTGGGTGCCACTCCTCAGTGGGAACACTGTTTTAGTGCTGTCCATTCCTGCATCTCTCATCCATCTCATGATGCTATAGACTGCCACAGTGGAGAACCTGGACATTGGAGCAAGAGGCCAATCCCCAGTTGTTCTGAGACACTGCCCAGGCAAATTTGGAGGTTTTGGTTTTTTTTTTTTGCTACAGTTTCATTTTAGTGTCAAAAATAATAAATAATTTCTGATTTATATAATTGTGTATGTAGACTAAATATGCACAAAGAATTTATATCAGGCTGTAAGAGAGAATAACAACAATCAGTAAATATTTTAAAATGTATTAATGAATTTCCCTACTATGTTCATATCCATTTTCTGTTTAGTTTGCGATAGATTATGAAGTCAGAAGTTTCATTATGATGTTTCTGCACACGCATACTAATGTACTTTGATCAGATTTATCCCCTCTTTTACCTTCTATATCCTTCCTCCTTTTCTCTTTTCTTTGGTGTCTCAAGTCTGTCTCCTGTTCCCTTGAAAAATGTCTCCAAAGATTTACTGCCCCTCGACACTGGCAACCTGGAGCTTCGTGTGCAGAGCACACCTGTGGACTTCGCTTAGGGTCTGTGCTGCATGATCCTGGTGTTTGCTGAGTGGCTCCAGTATGCCATGGATTTGTGTGCCATATAGCTCATGCAGTATTTACCATTTTAGAACAAGTTTCTATTATTGCCCTACATGGAACACAAAAGGTAGGGAGATTTAAGTGCATTTCTGCGACCACAGAGTCCATGTGCCACAATTAGATTCCATGTCAGGCTGCTGTCAAAGGGTATCCTCATTCTAACTCTGCTGCTCCAACCCAGGGTTCATACTATCCAGTCACCATGAAGCAGCACCAGCTCACTTGCCAAGTCTTCTCCAGGGTGAAGACTTCTACTACAACCCAGTGTACTGTTTACTTCTGGTTTTCTTATGTCCCAGCCAATCTATAACTCATTGAACCACAGAAGTTCACCTTCCCTGTGTGACCCCATCCTGGGTCTGGGATTTGGTAAAGGACATGTAGGTGACAGATTCTAACTTCCATGTGGTCAGGGCAATCCAGAATGAGGAATGGTAACACCAGGGGAGGTTTTATATAGGAACTCTTACAGTATAGTGAGTTTGTTCACCATAAACAACCATAAACAATGTCAGTTCCTGACGAGTTTTGTCCAGCGGGTGAGTCATTATTCATGTATAAAACTGGAAGCCACCATTATCTCCTTAGAAATAAGTGTCCTGAAGTTCATTTGTGTGTTTTAGGTAAAAATATTTGACTTTTTCTATTGTCCTTGTATTTTACCCCTTGTTTTCTTAGAGGTGCTCAATTTGGTTCTCTGAAGTGTTCAAGATGTGGTCACTATTTCAGTTTAATATGATTGGCCTGATGGCGACTCTTTTCTCCCCTGTGCATCCAAGCTCTCTCTCTCTCTCTCTCGCTGTGTGTGTGTGTGTGTGTGTGTGTGTGAGAGAGAGAGAGAGAGAGAGAGAGAGAGAGAGAGAGAGAGGCAAACATGTATGTGACAGGGGAGGGGCAGCACTCGGCCATGCATGCACATACTACACCCAGAGGCTGA
Organism: Psammomys obesus; assembly: GCF_907164565.1. Classification (NCBI taxonomy): domain Eukaryota; kingdom Metazoa; phylum Chordata; class Mammalia; order Rodentia; family Muridae; genus Psammomys; species Psammomys obesus. The sequence continues at coordinate 31,682,413 of NW_026587216.1, read as the reverse complement.
GGTTGGATGTCTTCCTCTGCCACTCTCCACATCGTTATTTTGGTTTTTTGTTTGTTTGTTTCTTTGAGACAGCATCTCTTACTGAATCTATTTTGGCTAGACTGATCAGCAAGCAAACCTCCAAGATCTGCCTGTCTCTGCCTCTACAAGTCTAGGAATTCAGGCACACATGATTTTACCAGTGTTCACCTAAGTGCTGGAGGTCTAAACTCAGGTCCTCGTACTCTCATGGCAAGCGTTTTATCAAGTTATCCTACCAGGCCCTGCTTTTGTTTATTTGTAAAGTGTTTATTAATAAATTATTCATGATATTATTACCCAACTAGGTATAGTGCCTCATTACCTATAATTCCAACACTCCAGAGACAGAAAACTTGTTCTGAGTTTCAGGCCCGTCTAGACTACATAGTGAGTTCCAGGACATCCTGAGCTAAACAGTAAGATGTCTCAAAAACAAAAGAAACAAAAACTAAAAAGGTTCTCTTTCCTTTTCAGGCACAGCATCAACAGAACAAGATAATCAGCTTTAACTATGCATTTATTCACCATGTTATCTAGTCTGAATGTATACCTTTATGCTCATCACTTTTGCAGCATGCTCTGGGAGTTTGCATGTTTTATCTGTAAATATTTAATTTGTTGATTTAATATAGTATTTTCTTAAAATATATACCACAGAGGCAGTGGCCTTCCCCCGGAGTCCCCTTATCTAATTAATTAGTAGGCTGATCCTCATTCAGATGACATCAGTCTCACAGGACACTTCCTCTTGGAGGGAGGTGGAGATGCTCATCCCTGTACACAGGAGTTTCCAGTCTGAGAAGAGCAGGTGGGGCTGGAAGAGGGCAGGTGAGGTGGGTGGGATGGGGGAAAGGAAGAGTTAAAGATATGAAAGGAAGCTTTTCTAGTTAACTAAAGCAAGGTGTTATTTTCATGAACATTCTTGCCAACTTAGAAAACAAGTCATACAAATTAGGTCTTTAAGAGCAGGGATTCTATAGTTTGGAGATATTTTACTTCTGCATATGTCTTTTCAAAACTTTCATGTAATAGAAAACCCAGAAAAATTAAGCAGCTGCATATTGCTTATTTTGGAGATGGGCTAGAAGGGGAAATAGCCAAAGGTAGAATGTCTCTGTAGAGTAGGTGAATAACTGATAAATATTTGCTGTGGTGTAGCTATGTTAACCAGCTTAATTCAACAATTCCATTTCGTACACAGAATGTGTATAATTCTAATTTATCAATATATAATGAGATAATTTTTAAAAAATAAACGAAGAAGCTTTCCTCAGTATCTACCAGCACTAACCATGCTGATTCAGCAAAGGTTCATTAGTTGGTGATGCAATTGGATAAATGACACAACCAGCATGAACTGAACTGGACTGACCTCTGAGCCATCCCATGAAACAGCAAATCTCAAATGACCTCAATTATATAATCAGATTTATTATAACTCTTAAAAGCCATATAAGTATGGGCAAAGTTAGGATTCCTTTGCACTCTCAGCCCATGCCATTTTTTATCTGCCTTCAACATTTGTGGGATTATGAAAACACATTGCATTAATTATCTTTTAAGATCTGGGTTTCCATAGTTCTGAAGAATTTTATTCTTGCACCTCCTTTTTCAGAAAAAAAAAATATGGCCAAAATATGTTCATTTGTGTTTTCTCTCAAACTGTATAACTTGATGTTTGTACTAAATCAGCAGTAAGTGAATTCAGCACCTGTATTTCAAAGATCTTTATTTGTATGTCTCCTTGATTTGTACGGCAGGATTATCTTCCCTATCAGAGTGGCAGAACTTTTATGCCTGTCATGTGCAGAGGACTTGAGCTTTGACTGGCTTCTCTTCTCCAGGAGAATAGGTGCTGAAAGAAGATTTTAGTGTATAAGTTACTGGCTTACCTAAAAAATGCAATTCTGTACCCAGAGCATTTATTACACATTCAGAGAATTCATTATTTGTGATAGTATTGTCCTCTTATATTTATATGGGATTGACATTGTCCATTTTTTTTTTTCTGTGGGGCAGCAGAACCAAATAACTCAGAAGGAACATTGATACCTTTAGAACCTTTATCATTTGCTTACTGAACCCACAAGCATGGAGCCCTATTCTCTGAGCTTATATATAAGTGCTGATATATAAAGTTCATGCCCAGGGAAATCTTCCCTGTCCTGGAGAGATCAGTGCTAAAGCCCCTGTCTTTTGTTTAGTGATAGTCTGCTGTTTTGAGAGCTACTCTCCATTTCCTTAATAAAAACACCAGGGAAATATTTCATTCTAATTTCTCTCATTACTCCTCTCTTTCTAACAGTGTTACAAAATACCCTGGTCAGGGCTCTGACAGTGTGCTATCTACATGAAGAACAATTCAAATATTATATATATATAGTAGATGAAAAACAGTTTTTGTTCCATCCTCCAAGAAATCTGTAGTATAATGTGTTTTTCAAAATAGAAGTAATCAATGCAGAACAATTCTCATGTGAGCGCGTATCAGAAATATACTGTGCCATTTAAAAGAATTTACTAGGCTTCTTACTCTGAATGTCTCAAGGAATTTGTATCATTGCTTGACATTTTAATTTGTCTTATTTCATAATTTCTAATTAATTTATTCCCATATTTTATTTGCTTTTTGAAAAACAATTAAAATATTAATTATTAATTAAAATTTAAATATTGCGCAAAGTCTTCGATTTGGGCTTCATCTGAAGGTAAGAGCAAGTTCAATAATCTATAAAGTGTTTTTCAGAATGTGCTTCAATGTTGGGACAGAACATTCAGTTTTTATCTGCTGGTTTCTATCATGAGGTATTAATGCTAGAGCAAACAAATGGCTCGGAAATAAAGAGGACCTGCTTGTCTGTTCCATGTGGGCATTTGTTAGCTTTTGAGTTTTCGGACTCTTTGGTGAGTTTAGTAATGAGTAGTTAAAGCAGTGGTTCACAAAGTGCAGTCTCCAATGTTCAGCATTAGCATCATCCAAGGACTTGTTAGAAATACAGATTCTCAGGTCAGGTCCCCCTCTGTAACTGGAATCAGTTCTCTGGGCTGAATCAAGCTTCTACATAACTCTGGTGCAGGCTAACACTTAAGAACCTCTGCTCCATTACTCTGCTACTAGTGTAGCCTCTGAACTAACAGGAACACCTGGAGTTGTGTGAGCTCTTTGTGATGTCATGCCAGACCTTGCAGTGTTCATATGAGATCCTGCCTATTAACAAGACACCCAGCTAGTCTCTAGTTGTTAGAAAGTCCAAGAGTCACTGGCCTAAGAGTTTGGGAGTTCGAGCCTGGAACTTTCCAGCAGAACAGGGGCTTTTATTCCGAGACATTTGGGATATGTTGAAATAGAGCTGCATGCTACTTTACTGTTAGGCTAGCCCCTCAGCTACCTCTGGATTTAAAAGGCAAAAGAGATTTATAATCTGTTCAAATTATGTAAACTGTTCAAATTCTATAAAGGCACATTGTGTCCACATCACATGATGGAAAGAGAAGTCATTTAGTTAAAAGAGCTGTAATATCGGTAGTCAATCATCTATAGGATGTAGGCATATGTATACATAGATTAACATATATATGTATGTGCATAGTGTGTGTGTGTGTGTGTGTTCTGTCTAGCAATTATATAGTATCAAAAAATGATCTTGACACAGACCAAGACATAATTTTCAAGTTTCTTAATTTTGGAATTTACTTTGCAGTCACAAAGCTTTATGAGGCATCCTTTTCTCTTAATCTCTTTTCTACTGTTGAATATAATTTTCAGTAACAAAACTATCTTAAAGAAATCTTTTTAAAAGTGAAGGAAGCTGTAAAAATCAGAGCTTATTTGTCTTTCATTGCACTGGGGTTTTGCCACACTATGGTACTACAGAGCAAGTGGCACAAAGATTTTGAGGGAATCAGTGAAGTTCACCTCCTTCCAAGGCTTTTACTGTTATATGTCTATCAGTGATGAACTCTGTTTCCAGGGAGAAAAGTCATTGATCAAATAAAGCCTTATTTGTCAAAAATAATTTTATCTGGGAAACATAAGAGCAGTAAAGGATTTTTAAAAAAAACAACCTTTGAAATCTTTACAGCACCCCCCTATGTAAATAGGCCTGTCACTCCTGTGTTTGTCCACAGCTCCAGCTCCAGATGAACCAGGGTAGTGTGTGGTGCAGGAACAGCTGACTCATTAGTAGAGAGCAGTGAAAGGTAATTAACCCTGGGAAAAGTACAGCTGCCATGCGGGCTGTTCCTTTCTGTAGGATCTGATTAGAAATTAGTGTTAAACCACTGATTCTTTTTTTAAAAGACTATCGTTGATAATTCATTTTCCCTCTCAGGTGTGTTCCTATAAAAGGTTCTCAACAGTACTTATGTACAAAGGTCTCACATATAAACAATGTTTCTCTTAATGGTGGACACCTGTTTTTCTTGTTGTAGGATAGTCTTTAAAATAATATGTCTGGTTATTGAATGTGATACTTCCCAGGCTCGTATTCTGATACTCAGTTTGCGTACTATGCCAAAGCACTGGTTCTCAACCTTCCTAATGCTGTAACCCTTTAACACATTTTCTTACGTGTGGTGACCCCAAATAATAAATTCTTTGCGTTGCTACATCATAACTCTAATTTTACTACTGTTGTTGATTTGTAATGTAAATAATTTTGAAAATAGAGGTTTGCCAAAGGAGACAAGACCTACAGCTTGAGAATTACTGTTCTATAGGATTGCTTTATGTAGTAAACTGTACATAACTGTATATAAACTGTATATAATTACTTTTTAATTAAAGTTTCTCTTTTCTTCTTTCCATATTTTCTCTGATGATGCCTCCCCCTTAGCAATGACAACTCTTCGGTTCAAATTCAATAGCTGCTAGGAAGGTAAGTGATGCCTATTTAAAAGTAAAATTTCCCTTCAAAATACCTCTTCAACTTCACTGTCCTTACAAAATATATGGGAAGTTAAAACTTGATTTTAACTTGAACCAATAAAGATTGGTATTTATTAATACTGGCACCGAGATTTGAGGCATCACATGTATGATAATGAGGAGCTCTAGTACTAAAATATTAAGAATTCATGTAGGTGACTTGAGATGGTGGCTTGTAGGACAGTCGCCTCCCTTTCACCCAAAGAAGTGCCTGAAGCTAGTGAATGTGTTACCTTGCAAAACAAAAGGGATATGAGTCAGTTAAGAACTTTGAGATGGTAAGAAAAATCCTGGCCTGCAGAGAAAGAGCCAGCTTCCCATGGTTCTTATGAAACGGGCAGTAGAACAACTCAGGGAGCTAGAGTTGAAGAGGGGTTCAATCCAATCACCCTTGCCAGCTTTGAAGATAAAGGGGGGCATAGTCAAGGAAAGCATCAACCTACAGAGGCAGGAATAACTCTTAGTGTCATACAGCAGCTCCATTTTGTCAAGGATAAGGAACTGTACTCTGTCAAGGAAGGTGAGTAAGGAAATAGATAAGTGTAGCTTGTAGTGATTTTACACTGATGAGACCATAAAAATGAGGTATCCCAGAAGCAGAAAGATACACATGGTATATACTCACTTATAAGTGGATATCGGCCAAATAATATGGGATAAACATACTAAAAATCTATACTCCTAAAAAAGGTAAACAATAAGGAAGACCCTAGGAAAGATGCTCAATCCTCATTCAGAATGACAAACGTGATAGACATCGGAAGCAGGAGAAGACACGGAACAGGACAGGAGCCTACCACAGAGGGCCTCTGAAAGACTCATTGAGGTATCAAAGCAGAGGCTGAGACTCATAGCCAAACTTTGGGCAGAATGCAGAGAATCTTATGAAAGAAGGGGGAGATAGAAAGACCTGGAGGGGACAGGAGCTCCAAAGGAGAACAACAGAGCCAAAAAAAAAACCTGAGCCCCGGGGATCCTGAAAAAAAAATGATACCCTAACCAAGGACAATGCATGGAAAGGACCTAAACCCCATATGTAGCCCATAGAGTCAGTTTCCAAGTGGGGTCCCTAGTCAGAGGAGCAGGGGCTTTCTCTGGCATGAACTCAGTAGCAGGCTCTCTGATCACCTCCCCCTGTGGGGAGCAGCCTTACCAGGCCACAGAGGAAGACAATGCAACCAGTCCAGATGAGACCTGATAGGCTAGGGTCAGATGGAAGGGGAGGAGGACCTCCCCTATCAGTGCACTAGGGGAGGGACATAGGGGGAGAAAGGGGAGGGAGGGTGGGATCGGAAGGAGACAAGGGAGGGAGCCATAGCCAAGTTACAAATTGAATAAATTGTAATAAATGATAGTAACAAAAAAATAAGCTCTCTGTACTACATGGACAAGGCCTTATTTAAAACATCCATCCAACATTTAAAACAAAATTATTTAGAAAGTATATTTAAATGATTTTTTCATGTTTGACTAAAAGACAGACATGTTTTTACTTATATTTCATAAATCAAACTTACTACTATTATTCTTATGTTATATATATAAAATTTTGTTTTCTCCATACTCAGAAAGCTGGCTTTAATCAAAGTCTGAGTATAGTTGTCTAAATCTCCACCCTTTTTTGTATTTTATATTCAAAATCTTCCAAGTTCTTCTAATCTTGCTTGGAAAAAAAAGCATATCATTCTTTCAAATATTGTATACCTGTAAAATTATTGAAATTAATTGTAATATAAAGATTTCTTTCAATCTAAAAAAATATCCTGGGACCTCCACAACTGTAACATATTCATAGGTCTGTTCTTTAAAGCAGTTTAGTTTATGAATATTTGTTAAAGAAATAATAGAAAAGTAATAGAATAAGCCAACCAATAGGTAGGAGATATTTACAGCTAGTAATATAACTCCCAGGAAGACTATTCTGTCTCTAAATGAAGCAAGTTTTTGAAAGGCCAATATTGATAGTCTAAGCTTATTTATTTGGTGATGTAAGTGATAATTATTGGTACTTGGTGACTATATCTTCCATTTTGTTACACTTCTCTCTTTCAAAAAATGCTACATATCTTATTTCTGTAAATGCAGTAGTTGTTTTCCTGAAAAAACAAAGGAATGCTTGTGTTGTTGACTTCTTCAGTGAGCCTGAGTGAACATGAGGTAGGGTAAGATAATGGAGTATCAGAGAAGGCAGCAACCCAGGTCTCTGCTGCACAAGTTCAGCTCATACAAGCAAGCAGAGGCTGCTGTGTCAACAACTTGTCATCTACGTGATAGGAAGCTGCTAGTGATCCTACTTGACTGCCCTGACTTTGTATGTAAATTGGTAATATGGAATTCCTATATCCATGTCAGGATGATGAAGGGATATTGAGAAGCTCAGTGCATAGGCACTGCGTGTTTCCTGATAAGACTCCAGTAAAGAACGAGAGACATTTGGCTAGTAAATTCTATCTCCTTTCACTGTTGATAAAATTGCTAGGCATGTTTTATCTTTCTTCCTGGATATGATTAGTTTCATTTTTCTCTGTACTATCAAACTCAGTTTTGAGTATGTGGCCATATGTCCACTTAAAGTAAAATGTAGTTGCCCAATGGTTAGGACCTGCTGGCAAATTTTGAATGAGAAAAAGGAGACCCTAAGAATGCGGTTCTCATAGAGCTTAAATGGGTCAGCAGCCTTCCTAGACAAGTCATTTCCTCAAATCTGGCTAACTGTATTTCATTTCAAATTTGGCTTATTTCTCAAGAAGAAACAATTTAAAGTTATGTAATTTTTCATGTAAATGAAGTAAAAGTTGATGTTAGGGTTAAAAATATGGCATAGATCTGTCACAATTCACACATTGATTTCTTTGCATTGGAAAAACATTTTAGCACACAGGAAGAAAAGAATTCTGGGTAGGGTAGCTCAGAACTCCGACCCTAGTACTTGTGACTCTGTGGTCCTCTGGGATATACAGCAAGACATTTTCTCACAGCAAACAAGTACACCCTTTAGCTGGCTGAGCAACCAAAGTGACTAAACCTATAGCATACCAGATGTGAGTGCCTGGAATTTATTTAAATCAATTAGTAAGCTATAATCTCAAGAATCTGAAAAGGATTATTTTAGGCTTATTTCCTCAGGAATATATTGAACACTTACCATAGCCATAAAATTGTTTCTAGGGGACACATGTCTCCTTCCATGACCTACCCAAGCCTAAGTAAAAGCAAAAAGACATGAGGAAGGAGATTGCAAGGCAGAACCTAACCATCAGAAATGAGCAGGCCATCAAAATTCTCTTGGGAGTACAGGATTCTGGGGGATGCTGTCAATCATGATTCGGGCATATTTTACAGTTCTCATCCTGAAGGGAGAAGTTTTTTGGAAAGTTACAAATAAAATAAAAAAATTGAAGACATTTTATTTCAGCTAATTTCACCTACTGTCTTTAACCCTTGTGCAACTGTATGAAAATATAGATTTAATGCATTGACCAAACCAGTTTGTCTATTAACAACCTTTCAGTTGGTCTTTGAGAACATTTTGCTTTTTATGTAGGGTTCTCTAAATGTCTCAGGAATTACAGTCATCTAGAACATGTCTGGGCTGCACTCATATCCACTGGTTTTTGTGTCCCCTTCTTTCTTAGGATGGTCCACGTCATATTGGGATTCTTGGCTTGCTGATTTGTACTGTTGAAGACAAGAGTTGTGACTTAAATATCTTTCTATACCCATTATTTCTTATGGGGCAATATGTATACTGCTGCCTAGAAACTGTATATTGAACCATTATTATTTTAGAAGAAAGATACATGAAAATAATCTATATTAAAGATTCTAGTTTACAATAATTATACAAGTCTAAGAATTATTTTTCAAAATCCATTAACTCATTGGCATCAACCAAGAGTCATGCCATTTTTTTTTTAAACTTCAGGAGGTTCTCCGATTTTATTTTCATCATTAGACAATGAAGACAAATGGCTATAGCTTTTAACCTTAATTCATATTTAAATAGTATTAAGAACATGTTAATGAAAACCAAACAGTTACAATTGATAAAAAAAAAAATATATATCAGGCTTGTTGAAAATACTCTAAAGGTCCTCTTGAAGGTAGTAAGAAAAGTACAGAATGTCCAAGGATATCAAAAATACTTTGTGATCATGTATACAATAAAATAGCCTAAAGAGAGAAAATTCTCTTTGCATAATGAAAAGCCTTGTTTTTTTTTTTTTAATCAACAAGTGTTCTTTGAACTCCATTAAAAGTGTTTTGACATTATAAGGATGTTTAGTATAGATTTACTCAAAATAGCACATTTAGTTGTAACACAAGCTTTGAGTGGTTAGTGTAATAAAACATGGTTTCCATGGTTACCACAGGAGAACAGAGAATAACTTTTATTTCTTTGGAAGCCAGGAAGGGGCTGTAAAGAAAAGATTAAACAAACAGATCCAGGCAGGTTCATAATTTATGGCTTTACACCTGATTGGCTTTTTTTTTTTAAAGAAGAAACTTGATATTATAAGAAATTAGAGTGTTCCTACTAAAATCTAAGGTGCCACATTAAGAAATATCAACCTTCCTGTTTCCTGGGCATTTCAAACCCAATCCTGAGTCAGAGGGAAGACTGGATTAGCAGGCAGCTCTGTCAGATACATTTTTGACCATGGTTCTTTGCTGATAAACCATGTCATAAACAAGTTGGTTAAAAGCTGCCTGATGAAGGTAGTAACTCATTGCCTGTGGCAGATCAGGGGCCATGGGCAACTTTATTATTCATAATCAGATGTATCCTGTTGGAATGCCTTACAGAAGGGAATTTGAAATCCATCCTAGTGAAGGTGTCTCCAGTGCTGGCCTCATTATTTTTTCTGCTGGAATTAAGGTGTGTTCTTCTGGAGGTCACTGCCACACTGTCCCCAGAAAAACCCAAGGAGTTTTTCTGTTGAGACACAGAATGATATGGTTTCTAGACTCTCAACATTCAGCTCACCAGTCTTTAAAGCAGTTGTGATTAACAGGAGTTTTGCAAAGTTTCTATGTAGTTACAAGGACAGTTTCAATCTTATGTCATTTTTTTGCATTAGCAATGATTATGCTTTTACCACAAAAATGCATTTGTTTTAAAGGTAACAATACCGACTGAGAGAAGAGCTTATGTTTCATCTATATTTATCAGCATTCACTGTACATTTGTGTCTTCATTACCAGGAAATATTAAGGGACATTGTGCCATCTATTCCTGTTTACAGTTTATTATGCAGAGATAGGAAACACTTAGCATGTAAAATGAATGTAGAAATTATTCCTGGATAGAAACACGGACATTTCCCACTCGTTGGCTCTTTCTCCTCCATCACCGGATCAGAGTGTAATTGTCAGTAATCAGGCCTGCTTGCTGCTGATAAAACCACTCTGAATGCTAGCAGCCTTCTTTGTGTGATGACTCAATTATTCCAGAAGTGCCTCATCAAATCTGCCCCATCAGCTGGGCTAATAAATAAGGAGAAGAAACTGGCCCCCCAAAGCAAATTATAAATCCATTTGCATTAACCATTTCACTGGTCCATGATCTAGGCAGAAATAAGCATGGCAGATTGTGTTAAGCTTATTTGAATATGTTTATAATGTTTACAGCATGCAACTTTTTTCCCACAAGGTGTTGGAATTATCAGTCATGAATGGCATCTAAATGCAGTTATGTTAATTACCACATGGCTTTAAGTATCTTTGAGGGCTATTTTGTTGCTTAAATCAGGTAAAAGTTAAATCATCTTGAAGAAATGGAGGTCTTATATAAGGTATTGAAATTGCTTCAGAGTTTAAGGAGAAGAGATTCTTTATTTTTAAAGGGATTGGAAAGACAAATATCAATACTACAATACTTACTAGTATAAATATAATCACTTTGTCTGAGTGACAGTGGAAGCCAGAGTTATTTCAGCCCACTATGTGATTTCAGCCTCTGTGCAAAAATGGCCTGTTCTGAAAGCAAATCAAAGTTGTTGTAGAACTACTAGAACTACTTGCACTGAAGATTTCCTGAAATATTCTGTAGGACAAAGATTCAAAAGCTGGGCCAATAAAAATCAACTAAATCCCTCACTGGTAACTAGTACATTGGTTGATTTTACTTTATTCTTTTTAAATGACCAACTTACTGAAGTTTGGTTTATATTTGAGCTTCGTGATAAGTCAGGGAAGCATAAAGTATTAAAAGTGACTTGGAGAGGGGCTTGGGAGAAGATGATGGAGGGAGGGTGGGATAAAGAGGGAGGGAGGGGGCTACAGCTGGGATACAAAGTGAATAAACTATAATTAATATAAAAAATAAAATAAAAATATAAAATAAAATATATTTAAAAAGTGAATGATGAAAAGCAATTGAACAAGTAAGATAGAAACCTATTGAATATCCAGTAAGTTAAAATTGGAAACATCCTCCCTAAAACTAAATGATCCCCGTGTCTCCCTCTGCAGTAGGACCTATTTTCCCTGTGGAATGTGCCAGGCTTGCAGAAGCTCCTTATCCGACTCCCACTATGATCAGACATCTGACTGTGGACCGGTTGTAAAGTAAAGCTTATGGACAACAAGAAGCACTTTTATTTGCCTAAAAATATTAAATTAAACTCATACTTACATTCATTTGTTCCAGAAAACAAACAGTATTATCAAATACCAACCTGGAGAGCTCAGCAGAAGAAATTTATTTTCAACGACATAAATATTATGTGGCAATAGACTCACAAAAATCTGATGCATCATCCTCTAAATAGAGATTGTGTGCTTAATGGGGAAAAAAAACTACTCTAAAGTTTATTGACTAGAATTCAAAGAGAGAGAGAGGAATTGTGAGAAATAAAATGACAAATGGAACCTGAAGAATCCCTTTGTATTTGCAGCTAGCCATTAGAATGTTATATATACATATGTTTGGTAATATGAGATATTAAAAATGCAATTATTTATGTTTATATGATATAATAGTATACCATCATTATAGCTATAATGTAAACAATATACTGATTAATATAAAATATATCTTGAAGTTTAGAACTGCAAGGAACTTGTATTATCATTCCAAAGAACAGAGAAGTGAAAGATAATCCCTTTTCATCATTCTAGATAGTGAATAATTTATGAAGATGTTAGATGGTGGAACAGTGGATGAGATAGTAGACCTGTTAAAAATTGTTAAAACAAGACCTCAAATAGTAGTAATACAAAAGAAAATATGCACTGAGTGGTGATGCCTGCCTTTAGTTCCAGTACTTGGAAGGCAGAGGCAGGCAGATCTCTTTGAGTTTGAGGCCAACCTGGTCTACAGATCAAGTTCTAGGACAGCCATGGTTACACAGAGAAACCTTAACTTGGAAAAAAAAGAAAAGAAAAAAATATGCTTACATTTTTATGTGTACTTATTAAGGAAATAAATCCAAGTGGTCTTTGGAGACTATTTGAACTTTCTGACAAGATTGTTGGCCTTGCCCTTACTTTCTAGACAGAACAGGCTGATTTCACTGGTAGACAAGCCCAAGAACATTGGCAGTGATGTGACCTTGTATTGGTTACTCCACACTGATGGTGGTGGCGAGGTCATGTAAATTCAAACACATTTGGCAGCGATGTTGATTTCATGCTATACCAAACTGATGGTGGTTCTGAGGTCATGCTAGCACACATCGATGGTATTGTTGATTTAATGTTATGCCACATGGATAGTGATGGTGAGGTCATATTAGTTATATCACATTGGCAGAAGGTGCTGAGTTAGGTTAGACCAGAAGTTGTGCATGGTACACACATTACTTGACAGATTCATTTGCTCCTTCACCAAACTTTTCACCTTACATTTAGTTTGAAAGATTCAATAAATATTAGTTCCTCTAGAACTATAAGTAAAGCTATGATTCTCTGATTGGGGGACACAGTTGACATACTGATCATAACACTTAGTCCATTCATCTATAAAAACAAAATACAATCTCCAATGTTCCAATGTTGGATGTTTTAGAAAACATCCAACATAATGCAACATAGGCTTGAACAGAAATGTCTTTTTCAAAAGCAGGTACTCGTCCGTGAAGCAGTTACTAAGGACTGACATCCTCTAATTATGTCCAAAAGAGGAAGTCAGCAAATGGAGTACTTGGTGAGGACTTTGCGGAGCCAAGACATCTGAGCAGCTGAGTCATTAATTAGAAATACACTGTGCAGCCTGTTGGGCTGCCGCACCTTGCTTGCCATGTAATCCCACCCTTTAAGGTTGCTGTTTCAGGAGAGTAGAGACTTCTGTGAACGTGAGTGTTCGCTGGCAGGTAGAGGTAGAACTGCAGTCCTCCTTAGTGCCTGGTGAGACATCCAGGCCTGACTGTCTTAACAATGTGCATTCCCTGGGGGCTGTTACGCATTTAAGTTGGGAAAAAGCTGTTTTGGATTTGTTTTGTTTTAAAGAATATTCAAAACAGCTAAAGAATGATAAACGATATTTTTAAAAACCTAAGAAATGACATTTAATAAAAGTGAGGTGTCTTTTGTCATATTGCACATGTAGGAAAAGAGGAACCCAGGTTGCAGTGGGAGATTCCTGTTTGATTAGATTACATTGGGCTTCCAGTGAGGAGCTGGAGCTGTAGTTTCAGAGTGAGGCCCTGCTTCCTTGTGTGCTTCACAGGGCTTCCACATCCTGGGCCTTTGCATGTCAAATCATATTCCTAAACTTATCTGTTCTCAGCACCCTCTGCGCACTTCTCAAGCAGATCTCAGCTGTGCAGCCTCCATTCTAGTCTCCGGGGAGGGAAGCCACAGCAGATGGGGTTAGGGCAGAGGGCTGACGCATCTGACAGCAAACGGCTAGGCTGCTGAGTAGAAGCTGTGAGCGTCAGGAAGCTCCTTCTCCCAGGAGACCCAACTAACCACTGAAGAAAGTTGAAAATGAGCCCTTTGAGAAACGCTATTAAAAGTAGTAAAAAATTGCGATTGTGCAGATGACGTGCTGCTGTGTGCTTATTCGGATGCTAATGAGTTTGACATTAGGGAAGTCAGAGGCTTTACAGCTACTCCCTTATGTGATTCAGTTCTTTATTGGCAATCTTTGAGAAAATAAATGGAAAATGTATTGCTAATAAATACATAACACGATAGGGCATTAGACAGAAAGCCATTACTTTCAGGATTTAGAAAGAGCTTTGTTCACCAGTGTGACTGCTTCCAGGATCTTTTGTTTTATGTTGGTGTGTGGTAGACAAAGGGAACTAGGCAGGTGGAAAGCTCCGAACTGTTTCTGAACCGAGAGTGTAGCAAAATGAGCCAAAACCATTTTTTTTTTTAACTTTCAATCAAACACAAAATAAGAATTCCCTAGCTGTGGTACTACTCAAAGCTTGCAAGGAACAGGCATATATGGCTCAGAGGCCACTACTTCAGTACACTGCCCAAGGTAAAAGGCCAGCAACGGAAATCTCCGGCAAGGAAGGTCAGTAGCTTGTGCATTAAAACCTCAGGACTGCAATGCAAACATTTAACCATGGCCATGTGTGCAAGTGGCGTTGGTATAGCAGGGCCCTCTCTAGGATGCTGAGTGCACTACGCTGACCCTCAGTGGCTCTCTGCTCCCCGCCCCCCCCACTCCACCCCAGAATCAAATAGAGGGGATATAACCTTGTGCATTGTGACTTGATGGCAAAGCAAACCTGACCCTGGCTGTTTCCTTGAAAAGCAAACTAAAACACTGACCATAGGACTGACAGCTTCTGCCGGCCTCTTTCAGAACAGCTCCAACTAGCACAGAGCACACCCTGTCTTTTGGAGCTTCTTCGCTGGAGCTCATTGCAAATCATGCCCCAAGGTTTTCTTCTCCACAGCTCATAGTAACAGTAACAGTAATAGTGGGACTGGGGATATAGCGCGGGGTAAAGTGCTTGCCTGCCGTGCATAAGCGCCTGGCTTCAATCGCTAATGCCACAGAAATGAATTATAAAATTATTAATATTAATGCAATTTGTATTTTAACGGTTGCATTCTGTTTATAATGTGACCAACCAAATTACAGGTGAAAGGTGCCAGCATATCCTCTGTTGTTCACTAAAGTTCATTTAAAGAAGCATTTTTTTTTTCTTATGCGGCCTGTTATGCTTTCTTTCTTTTACTTTTCTCTCACTAGGATGAATTTCCAGATTTTCTACTAAATTGAACAAAAATTCTGAGGGTCGGAGCCAAGCAGTTTGCATATAGGTTACCTGTAGAAAGAGTGATGTGGTCTCATTTTTATTATTAAAAATTAGAATATATGAAAGAAAACTAATTCAATCAAAAACTTGATACAAAGGCTTTCCTGATCAGCAGCGGTCACCTGTGGACTTGTTTTGAAACTCATTGTTGCTGCTGAGTTTAGAATGGTGACTTTTTTCAGTATAACAGCCAATTCATTGGTTTAGACTGCTCAGCAGTTGACATCTTCTGAGGTTACAAGCCTTTGCCTATCTAGTTACTGATATCTGCTCTCACAGAAAGGTTCATGATTAAAATAGTTGTTAAAATCTAATGTGATTAGTTAGGTTAGAGATACTTTAGAAACATAATCTTAAAAGTTTTCCAGATAGGCCGGGTACAGTAACGCACACCTGTAATCCCAGCACTCAGGGAGACAGAGGCAGGCAGATCTCTGTGATTTCAAGGCCAGCCTAGTATACAGACTGAGTCCAGGGCAGCCAAAGCCACACAGAGAAACTCTGTCTCGAGCAAATAAAGTATTCCAGGTGACTTTCAGGGCTAGTTCCTACAAACATTGAAAAGGGGATTTTGATTGTCCTTGAGAAAAGGTCTGAAAGGATTACTTTCTAAAACTTGTATATTTTAAGCAGACGATTTTAAAAGTATGAATAAGGAAAAGTGTCAAAGGTCTTTTATATGTTACTTGTCCTAAGTTATATTTAAATGAGGCATATTTCCAAAATACACAAAACTTCGAAAACATGAAGCTTGCAGCACCCCTCCCCCACACACCATGTCATAAAGCTGTGACTGAGGCCATGGTACAGCAACTAATAGAAATCTTTGGCATACACGTGTTACCTGTGGGAATAATAGAACTATTTGCTGCAGACATTTGGCAAAAGGATGCAAACATATGGCTTTGGTTTACATTCACCATTGCCAGGTGTGAAAGTTTCTGGACAGACTGGAGAACAGTGGCGGCAACTCAAAATCAGAGAAACAATGTAACTAGAGTCTCTAACGTTTTCCAGTGTTGTTTCGGGTCTAAGCTCTTTTGTCTTGCTGTGAAATTCGTAGGGACTATAGAAAATTTTCTTTAAAAGTTATTTCACCCTTGAATAGTGTGCATGAATGTGGTCCCCAGATAGAGCTTTTGTCCAAAGAACTGTACTTACTTTCCTAGCAGGCCAAATCTGCTTCCTCCTTCAGGTTTGGTGTTTTGCTGTTTGTAGGGGAATTAAGAAGGGCTAAGGGAGAAAAGATGAATCATAATTCTGAACAGCATATGCCACTCAACCCCTCAACCTTTTATACAGAATCAAAGGGCATATAGTAATATGTGTGTAGATATGAAGAACTAGAATAGGGGCCTTAAATAAGTGAGAATTAGAAAAACACGGATAAATGTCACCGTGGGGAGCTGTAAGAAAGCATTTTGTTTAAGTTTACATTTTAAAAAGTTGACACTTTGAACATGCTTCTAGTTTCCCCGAGAAACCAGGAAATGTATATTAAAAAAAAAAAAAAAACAACAACAAAAACTAGACGGTAAGGAGGGTAAGAACTGAGAAAAAGTCAAATACTCTAGCCCAGCATTTCTCATCATAAGTCAGAGTTTTCCTGTATTTACTATCAGAGCTCATTTGTTCATAACTTTTTATATATAAAGTAGACATCTAGGCCACCATTTTAATCTGACTCATAGGTATGTTTAGAACAGGCTAGCATCATTAAAAGAAAGGACACTTAATACTGGGCTCCTTGTCCTGAAGCTGGACAAATTTTATTTTGATAGACTGACATCATCTAGTCTTTTCATTTTCTTGAGTCCCAGGGCTTTTCCAGTTGCCTAGGTTTCTCTTTTTTATTTTTCTAAATTTCACTTCTGAAAAGGAAATATCCACTGGGGATACACAGTATCTCACAGAGAGGATCCCAGGACCTTCCTGTACAGCACTGCAGTTTCTCCATTTTGCCATAAATTTCTCAGGATTGAAAGAACACCTTATGAGCTATTCCTATAGGTCAGAAGAAAGGCACTTGCTTAGTTAATGCAAGGCCCTGAGTTCAATCCCCAGTACCACAGTAAATAAACAAATCAGAGAGGACATCTCACAATAAAAGTGTAATATATTCCATAATATAATATAGTAAAATATTGCTATTCCAAACATGTCAAAAGGAACACAATGAGCCCTGATTAAGAAGTAAGAAGTCAAAAGAAATTCAGACACAGCTTAATTGATAAAAATGCTTTTTGTACAAGTATGAGGATCTGAGTTTGCTCCCCAGTACCCATGTGAAAATCCAGGCATAGTGGTATGCACTTGTAAACCCAGTACTGAAGAGATGGAAGCAGGAAGGTGTGGGGCACGTGAACTGTGCCACCAGGGAAACCATCCTGGAGCCAGAGTGAAGTCAAGAGGTCAAGACATGTCTAAACCGCAAAAATCTCAATCTTGAGACTGGCAGGAGTAAGGCTCACTCCATTCCTATTCTGTGCCTTCATGGCCTGGTGCACATAGTCTTGCTACTCCAGCCTCCACCATTCTTGAGGTAGCCACATAGCTTGGCCACCAGGACAGGTCCAGCTAGCACCTGGAAGTACTCTCCCTGCAAATGAAGCATTCCCAACATCTCAGGCCCAGCCAATTGATGCACACTCACCCAAAAATCCCTCCCTGCTTCCCCAAGGTCTGTATAGCTCTTATGCCCCCCCCCGAAAGGGATCTTCATTGCTCTGAACCCAGCACCTGCATGCATCAGTGCTTGGATGCCCTGAAGGGAAGAAGCAGGCCCTGGTGCCAGAACAACAGAAAGGTCCCTAGAACTCACTATCCTGCCAGTCTTTCTGGAGCCCCAGGTCTCTGTCTTACAAAATAAGGTGGATAGCCACTTAGGAATGACATGCAAGGTTGACTTCTGACCTTTACATGCACGTATGTGCATGTATATTCCCACATTCATGTTATGAAACAACTCCTCCCCAAAAAACAGAACACACAAATAAAAACCTTTAAAAGAAGGGAAATGAACATTGCATATATGGGAAGAATTCCTCAAATCAAAAGTCCTGTTTTAGGTAGCAATCAATACAATGTTAACTGTGTAAGAGTTTTCAGAAATTACCTCAAAAATTGTTACCATGACTTTCCCACATGTTAGGAACCTGAAATTTCCCAAAGACTCTAGGAATCTGTTATAGGATTGAGATATGTGTTTGTGTGTGTGTGTGTTGAAGAAAAAAGGCAAGCGAGATTGAGCTTATGAATTCTACATGGTGTTCCTTGAACCTTGCCTTCAGAAGACAGCCTAGGTCTTCCTTTCATCCCCAAAGTAGGTATAAGTCTGTTTTTTATTTTTGCCTTTGATAACATAAGTGCCAATAAGAAAAGATGGTCAAGTACAATAGCTAGGAAGTGATTCATACATCTCTGTATAGGTCTGGAAGTAAAGAGGCATTGTCCAAAAGGCAACTAAATAAATTTCATTCTGTGGTTATTTTTCTTCTTCGTTGTGTATCGCCTTATTTCTACTCCTGATTCCTGTATAGCCGTTATGAAATGTTGTTTGTTAACAGTCTTCATTTCAATAATGTTTTTCCCACTTGTCGTTTGTTCTTATATTTGCTCAACTTTCCAGAAGACTACACCAGGAAGCCTTTTGCCAAAGTTAGATTGGGAGCATGAACTACCTTTTTTCTTTTTGCCATAATACTCTTCTTAGTTTGTTAGTTAGTTAGTTAGCTAGTTAGTTTGTTGAAACACGGTCTTGCTGTGTGGCCAACATGGAACCTTCTATGTAAATAAGTCTGGCTGACCTCAAACTTACAAGGTCTAGCTGTCTCTTCCTTCCATACACTAGGATTAAAGGTGTGTACCACCATGTGTGGCAAATTCATTTCAACATAGTTTCAGATCAAGAAAAAGTGCAGTGCTAAATTAGAAGAACTCCTTGTAGGCATCTTAGAAGTATCTTCTATATTCTCTGCATAAATAATAAAGTGAGGTATACAAAAGGTATACAAAATCCACAGGACAGGTTTTTAAAAATAAATTTCTGTTTTGAAAAAAATTCATAACTTTTACAATATTAACTGCAATGTTTTGAAAAACATTTTATTGTCTAAGCAGAAAGACAACAAATCTCACTTGCCAGGAGGCAAAAAATAGTTTCTAAGAATTGTGGTTTTTAAGATTGCATTACATGTTATTTAGATCATTTTGCCTGAATCATGTAACAATCGTGTGCTTCCTTGATATTTCATGAGGAATTGGAAAAGATGGGAACTCTTCCACTACACATCTTCAGACGCGCACAGAGCAATGGTCTCTGCACCTTGAATGGGCATGACTGGAGCAAGACACCCACTTTAGTAAGAGGTTTGACTATAGAAAAACTACCCATGTTCTTTTGCAGTTTATCAACGCACATGGAAGTAATCCAAACAAAGCATATTTAGAAGTTCCTTCTCTCATATATAAAGTTCTAGAGAGAAAGAACTCTCTCTCTCTCTCCCTCTCTCTCTGTGAGTGTGTGTGTGTATGTATGTATGTATATGTGTGTTCATAGTGCTTCCTACTACTGAGCTTGCCATGATTCAATAAGATCTGGTTTTGAATTAGAATGGAGGAGGAAAGACATGTCACAGATGTTAAATCTCCCCAGCAAAAAGAAATGCTCATGTATTTTAGGTTTCTGATAGTATTGCTCCCCACATGACAGACACTGAATGTACCACTATTATTCAGGATAAAGGAGAAAATGACAGTGACATGAGCAGCCTTTAAATTATAGCCTTGTTCCATTGCATGCCTATGGCTCAGTCCACAAGTTCAGTTTCAAAACCTACTGTGACACCAAAGAAAAGAACAATAGTGCGATAAAATACAGTTGTGAGGTGAGATTCCAAGACCAGTCAAGGGATGTTAATTCCCCTTCAGGTGGTATTAGTGAAGAGATGGATATGTAGGGTGACTACAGCCCAGACCCATGCTGACTCCTCAAAGCGCCTATAAAGAAGACTGTATTTTAGTATATTTCTGAAACTTCTGTGTATGCCTTCTGGAACTCTTAGCAGTCTGTCTTTCAGTATTGGTAAACAAAACAAAAACAACAACAACAACAAAAAAAAAAGTCATGGAGTTCAACCAATGGAGGTATTTTTTTCAGAGTGGCCAGGGAAAGTTAATAGTACCTGTGTTGTAGAATAATAATAGCCTTGCACCATGTGAATACTTGCTCATGGGAGTAGCTTCCTCAGAAATATGTGATGTGTTTCATCACGTTAACCCTCACATGCTACTGATCTCTCTTAATCTAGTTATTTGTGAGGCACACAGAGCTGCGTTTGCATGAGCTGAGCCACTTTATATGCAGCAGAGATCCTCCGGGAGGAGGGGATTTCACAACGCAGTACATGCCGTCCTGAGTAAACCGAGCCCTTTTAATCCTAGGCAGTATCACATCTGTCATAAACTCATATGGCCTCAAAAGAAAGAAAATCAACAGGAAAAAAAATACCTCTGTTTTATTGTTGTTTTCTCTTATTGTGTACTCTTAAAATATTTATAACAATGAACCATTTTATTTAGACTAAAGTGGCTGCTGTTCAGCCAAAGCCATGAACACTTTTTGTTTGCTAATTTAAAAAGCAGTTCAACGATTGGTGTGGTGTTTATTATGAAGCAATGACAAAAGAGTTCTGGTGGGTTTAATAGTTTTAGCTTACGAGAGCTGTTGTTAATTTCATCTGTAGTGTTGCAGGTGAAAAAATGCACAATGGATAAATAGTCTATATTGGTTTAACTGAACATAATATATAGTGTGTTCTGGAGTTGTTTGTCTCAATAGACTATAGTAATCAAAAGTAATGAACCTATTATGTGCAGGACCTTGGAGAGCGTCGAATGGCAGTAAAAGTGTGGCACATAAAAGGTTTATTAAAGGAAATTAAAGTCCATCATTGCCACACCTGCTCCCCTATTATAAGTCCATGGCAGGTCAGTGCCTTCAATCACAACGTAGCCTCTGAGAGAGGGGCCTAGCCTCCATTACCATGGCAGTCACATTGCCACCGCACACGTCAGGATTTAAGGACTGGAGCCACAGAGCATCCCCGCTCCCTGTCTCTTATTTTTCCACAAGCAAAGTACCTTGTTGTTTATATTTAAGAATTCTAAAAATGTGCAGAAGTGAATTAAACTAAGAGGTTATTACTGGACTCTGGGAAAATGGATAGATGTCATGGGGTGAGAGTATATGAAAACAGAAGGCTTTCAAAGCCTGTATTCCTTAGATAATTTATTTGATTACATTTAAGACATTCAGTAATGATAGGAATTGATATTTCCATGCACCTTGCTTATATATTATGTTTCTTGTACATTTGAGTGATCTCATGGCTGTAGTTTTTCTAGAATTCAGAGAATAAATGTAGTTCCCTGTTGATAATTATAACTCCCAGTGGTATTTTGGAGAGGCAATACAAGGATTTGCCTTTGGGTTGCATTTTTACATAGGCAAATTGTTTTTCCTAACTTAGGAGGAGTTATAATCAGAAAGCATCTAGAAGGGTTGAGGCATTTTGAAATCAGTAAGTCAATCTGGATCTTTTGGCTTGATATTTGGGGATCTTCTCACTTTCATAACCACTGCTGATGAGATAACCCCTTTTCAGGTTTTGGAATTCTAGAAGCCTACAAACCATCAGCAAACACTTGTGGACAAGGCCATCTGCCGTCTTGCTGTTATCATCTCTGATTTCCAACATCCGTAGATATGTCTTTAAAATTAGTGGTACTTGAGAACAGTCAGCCAGATCCCATAGAGCCAAAAGGATATTCAGGAACATGGAAAGCTGAACATTTTCATAGTTATCTTCAGAATTTCTAATTACATGTTTTCATAGCTTGGTCTGTGTCAAAGTAATGATCTCAGTGCTTTGTGTTCATATTACAGATGGACGCAGAGGTTGAAGATAAAGCACTGCATACTCTCTCAAAAGGAACGGAAGGTGAGTTAGTGAGCAGGCTCCCTGACACTGTGCCTACCATACCATGAAAGATGGACGTGCCTATGTTTGTCCCTTGTGTGTAGTAAGAGTAAGTGAGGCAACCTTTGGGTAGCAGGAGTGATGATCGCTAGTGACTAGGAAAAAATCAGATTGTCCGTTTATTACCAAAGCTGGGTTTTATTTTTATGCTGTCTAGTTTAGTAGTCCCAATCTCTACTTAGTTCAAGTGAAACGATAACATTTGTTTTTTGGCTGTTTCTGCCGGGAGTTCCAGGCAGCTCCAGAAAGGAATGTTTGGAAGGTTCAACTTGTTGACTACTCCTCATTTTTTTGTAACCAACAGATGGTAATGTAATATTGAAATATAAACAGGCCCTTGATGATCCAAACAGCTGGAAAACAGGATTGACTGGCAATTATACCCCTCAAGGAAAATAACTTTTATTATAATTAGCTATATTTTGTGACCCTGAATTCTAAGTGGAAAACTAGTTTCACCATGGCTCTAAAAACATCCTGCAGACCTGTCCTCCACATTCTCTTCTAGTGTTTACACTAATGAGGGAGAGTTGAGGCACTGTATCCCTACCTTCTTGGGAGGATTTGGGATTTACAGTTGAGAGTGCTAGCTATGTGTTTACATATGTAGTCAGCATAGTTAATTCCTCTTTCAGAGCCCCAACCTTTTTTATTCAGTTAAGGATGAAATTTTTAGTTAAAATGTGTGAGGATGTTATTGACCATGTCATCCCAAAGTAATCCTGTCTATAGTATAAATTTTTTCTCTACTGAAATAGAACTTTTACCCTGTATTATTATTTAGGTTCAGTTTAAATGACTTTTGAAATAATCATATCTTGTATCTTTAAATTTGAAATAATATGTTTCTAGGGCATTCATTTTCATACAATAAACTTCTCAATGGATTATGTGCTTAAGAATAAGAGTCTCTTTTATTATTTAGAATAATCCCATGCTTGCCATATAGTATAAAATAACCATACTACCATTCACGGACCCAAAGAAGCTAAGTAACAAGGAGGGCCTAAGAGAAGATGTTTGAATCTCAATCAGAAGGGGAAATAGAATATACAGCAGAAGTGGTTGAAGAGAGGGAACAGGATAAAGAAGAGAATACTGAGGGAAATGAGGGTAGGGATCAGATCTGGGAAAAGTAGGGGCAGGAGGACAAGGGACTTACAGAGAAAAGACCACCCCTGGGTAGGGGTATCTCTTGAGACAAGCTGAAGGCTCCTGAGAGGATATGGGGGTGACTTTAGCTGAAACCCCTAGTAGCAGAGGTCATGGAGACTGAAGAGGGCACCCTCTAACCAAACAGGACTCCTAGGGGAGGGAGGGGAACACCAACCCACCCACAAAAACTTTGACGCAAAATTTATCCTGCCTACAAGATTTGCAGGGATAAAGATAGAGCAGACAATCCCCATCCCGAAAGGCAAAAAGGAAGGACATTAGAAGAAGAAGAAAACAGGAAACAATCTAGAAGCCTCCCACAGAGGGCCTCTGAAAGGCTCTGCCCTGCAGACTATCAAAGCAGACGCTGAGACTTATGGCCAAATGTTGGGCAGAGTGCTTGGAATCTTATGTAAGAAGTGGGAAATAGTAAGATCTGGAGAGGACAGGAACACCACAAGGAGAGCAACAGACCCAGAAAATTTGAACACAGGGAACTTCCCAGAGACTGATACCCCAACCAAGTACCAGGCATGGAGATAACCTAGAACCCCTGCACAGATGTAGCCCATGACAGTTTAGTGTCCAAGTGGGTTACATAGTAATGGGAAGAGGGACTGCCTCTGACATAATCTGATTGGCCTGCTCTTTGATCACCTCCCCCTGAGGGGGGAGCAGCCTTACCAGAGGATGACAATGCAGCCACTCCTGATGTGATCTGATAAGATCAGAAGGAAGGAGAGAAGAACCTCCCTTATCAGTGGACTTGGGGAGGGGTATGCGTGAAGAAGGGGGAGGGAGGGTGGTACCAGGAGGGGAGGAGGGAGGGACTCATGGGGGGATACAAAGTGAATAAAATATAATTAATAATAATAATAAAGAATGCTTAAAAAAAAAGATAGAGCAGAGATTGAGGGAATGTCCCACCAATGCCTGGCCCAACCTGAGACACACAAAAAGGGAAAGAGACAA
This sequence comes from Psammomys obesus, assembly GCF_907164565.1. Classification (NCBI taxonomy): domain Eukaryota; kingdom Metazoa; phylum Chordata; class Mammalia; order Rodentia; family Muridae; genus Psammomys; species Psammomys obesus. Next base: position 31,658,072 of record NW_026587216.1, on the reverse strand, counting down.
ACCATGCTTGTTCCAAATACCAATATTCCACAGATTAGACTGTGTGTCTCTTATTTTAATGTTCCAAAGCCTACCACTCCACCACTCCTTCAAGACGTGGGTCTTTTAATTTGCAATTATTTTTGGACTGTATTTTTTTCTTTTGGCAATGCACACGTAGCCTTAAATAGAGCCAACATGTTCTTTTAGAAGTGAGCTACTGTTTCTTGTGAGTAATTTTGAAAACCACCTGTTGTCCCCCTCCATATGCTGCTTATCCTTGTGTAGGCAGGTATTTACCAACATGAATTCCTTCAGTTCCCAGAGTTTCAGGCAGGAAGTCAAAGCTTTTTGAATAAGTCCCTTATTCTGAAAGGCTGTTGATACTAACAGTACCGAAGCTTGTTCTTATCTCCCATGTGTAGGAACTGTTTGGGAACAAGTCCAGGCGCTTGTTAGTGAAGCCTGCAGTTCTCTCTAAGAACTTTCTTTTTTAAATTTTTTAAAATTAATTTATTTTTTATTAATTACAATATATTCCTTTTGTTTCCCAGCTGTAGCCCCCTCCCTCATCCTCTCCCAATCCCACCCACCTTCCCATGCCCCTCCCCCAGTCCACTGATAGGGGCAGTCCTCCTCATCTGAGAACTTTCTTGCCGTCATTAAACATATATGCCCAAGGCTGTGGTGTAACCCATAGGTAGATGTTTGCATAGAATACATGACTCACTATAGCTATAAGCACCACAAAAAATAAATAAATAAAAGCAGTAATATTGGAATTCTTTTGAATAGTTCACCATTACAAAGAAAATCAAGTTTTTCTTGTTTCTAAATTTTTTTCAAAATACTTGTAATGTCAGGTCACTGGAGGGTCTAATCTACAAGAATCCAAAGCTAGACTGAGTCGGTTTGGGGGCCATATTGTCTTCCCTCTTATTTCCAAAAGCCCAGGGTGAAAAAAAAAACCCTAAAATCAAAAAACAAAAAACAAAAAAACCTCATTACATTCAGTGAGAAGCCAAGTGGGGTCTGTCCTAGCCAGGCACTAGTGTTATTGCTAGGCAGTTGGAAAGTTTTGGTCATACAGTTTTAAAAATAAACTCATTTGAGACTTTCCTTTCTTTCTTTCTTTCTTTCTTTCTTTCTTTCTTTCTTTCTTTCTT